>NC_133330.1:205642223-205817223 GCF_042186555.1 Aquarana catesbeiana
ACATCTGATATTACTACGCGTTCTGCTTTTGAGTCCAGATGTTTCCATGGGGATGCTCGGAGGGAGTGCATCTCAATGCTGTATACAAATTGTTTACCCATCTGCGAAATTGCCGTATATGTTGGCGTGGGAGCGGGACTTAGGAGAGGAGATTGATCTGAGTGATTGTTGGAAGTGGTATTCTCGTACATATAAGGGTATCCTGAACACAACCCTGGCGGAGTTAGGATATAAGGTGAAGATGCCATAAGGTGCTTTCTAGATGGTACCTGGTGCCTGACCACCTCTCCAAAATGTACCAGGTAGCATCCTCTTTGTGTTTTCAGGGATATGGTCAACCTGGTATGATGTTTCACGTAAGGTGGACCTGTGCCAAGGTTCGCTGGTTTTGGATTAGAGTTCATTCCCTGATCTATTCTGTGACCATGGTGAATATAGTTAGAAATCCTAAGGTGGCTCTTCTTAATGAACCTGTTGTTGATATTCCCAAACACATTCAGACTTAAATCAATTTTATGTTTCTCACGGTGAAAATCGCTATAGCAACCAATTGGAAGAATCCGGTGGTAGATTTAGCTGTTATGAAAAATAAACTGACATGGATCATGCTCAATGAAAAGCTGGTCAGTATTTTGCAGAATAAAACTGCTAAGTTTGACCGTGTTTGGGATCCTTGGATTAAATATCTCCAACTTCCAGCTGACTGAGGGGTGTGGGCGGTGGAGGCCAGCAATCAGGCAGTCCTTTTCCTTTTGCTTTATCTTATCCTTCTTCTATTCCTTCCCTTCATTCTTTTCTTTGTCTTTCTTACTTTTTTTCCTCTTCTCCCCCTTTTCTTTCTTGGATCCGCATTTCCCCTTTTATCTAGTTGAGTTGCTATCACTTGTCGTTGCGTATTATGTTTACCCCCTGCCCATTCCGGCGTTCTGGTGGGTGATAGTGAAGGCTTTCCTAGTGGGATGGCTGTTTGTTCCATAAGACCCTTTTCTTTATGTTGAATTCCTACTTTACCTGGCATCCTCTTGGGTTAGGAGTAGCTGGTGGCATGATATTTGATTCCTGACGGGGGCATGGCCTGACCTGGCATGAAGACGGTCGCTTGAGTCTGGAGCTCCCGTCGCCACAAGCTTAAACATCTGCCTAACGAAGGTAAAATCACCCCAAAACTCACACTAAGAATGGGGACTGTGTTACGGAACTCATCAGCCTCCCGATCCCACTCCCCCCCGGGAACAACCCAGGGGTCTGAGCCATAATATTCCTGATATGTTCTGCAATAGCCGAGGGACCATGGCATCTTCCCGCCGCAGGCACTCTCAGGAAACGGCTCCCTCACTAACAGGGACGCTGTCTACTTCTCCACCGACAATCTCCTCAGACAGGGATGCCACAGAGGGTCTCCACCGTCCCCACTTAAACATTCATGACCTGCGGACCATAGCCGCAAACATAAAGGACACTCTCTCTGGGGCCACCTCGGAACTTCGATTGGACATCCATGCGCTCACTGACAGGGTGCATACAGTATAAAAGGTGGCATAACGCCATGACACATTGCTCCGACGGGCCTCACACCCTATGGACACCCATACCCTCCAAATGAGGGACATGCAAAAACACATGGAAGACCTCAATAACAGAGGCAGGCACCACAATTTGAGGATAAGAAGATTGCCTGAATTGATCGAGGGGGAGCAAGTATCTTCCTCTGCCACAGGCCTGTTCAATTACCTGCTTAATAGACCTCCCCAGGCTCCCATTGACAAGGAGAGGATCCATCAAGCCCTACAACCCAATGACAGAGAAACTGACCCCCCAAGGGACATTGTTTGCTGTATAGTAGACTTTAAAGTTAAAGAGGAAAACCTCAGACAAGCCAGAGGCAAACCTCAAATTGTACACGCTGGAAAAACTATCCAAATTTACAAAGATCTCTCAGGCATCACGCTGCAACACCATGAAGAACTGAGGCCCCTGCTGGATACCCTCCACACTAAAGAAATCCCATACAAGTTCCCATTTTGCCTTTCAGCCACCTTCCAGGGCCACACAGCACTTCTGAAAGTGCAAGAAGATCTGCCACATTTCTGTGATACACTTAACATCCCTCTGGTAGATGTGCCTAATTGGTATGTGGATTTTCGCCGCTATACCGTGAGAAAGGACCAGCCACATGAGGAACCTATGGAGGCACAAGAAACCAGATACCGGAGGATAAGGTCTCCTTCGGCTCTGATTCACCAGTCCCACCAACTCCCCTAGCTCGAGGAGAGCCCGGCGGGACCACTAACCTCCCCATGGATGCTCAGTGATTTGCTGTTACTGTTGAGCTATGTTCGGCTTCTATGAGTTCCGATTGACTGTTGTTTTAATTGACTTAGTCTTCTCAATGACACTATGTTTTTGTATTGCGGACCACAGCACTCTTAACTATGCTTGCCTGCATTCCTTACTAACTTTTCTCCACACTACAGCCGCCCACATACACAGACAAGAACCACAGAGATCCTCAGTGAACGGCCAAAACTACAACTCCCACAACACCCTGCGGCCTGCCACCTGACCTATACAGGAAGAACTGAGAACTATCAGCGCGACCTACTTCCGGCTTTGCACTCTCCAGGAAACAACACAGCGCAAGGACCATCTCTCCCACACCGCGGCGTCCATGGACAGGGTAATGGATGCTTCTGCCCGGGGCGCAACTTTGGCGACACCTACCCGGATGGACGCAAGACTCACCGACCCTCCACCCTAAGGTACCCCAATGACTATGCTAATTGCAAACTGTATATGTCCCGACTCCCCAGCAACTGTGACAGAGACTTCAAATAGCGGGTAGGATTGGTGAACCCTCATACCCAATTTACTAATGAAAGCTTTACTATACCGCTAGCCCTACCGGCCTTCCTCTTACTGCCATTCAGCACCAATCAATTCACAACAGGAGCAATTCATCTCTCCTCCTGGACTATCAACAAAGCCCCATAGTGCCCCTACAGTAAGTCTGAGGCACTCCTGGATACCCCAATGTCCCCTTGTTCCCTTGTCCCTCTCCACCACAAGGAATGACTCCCTTCATAAGTTGGTAACCAGGCTGACCCAACTGAGACCACCGGCTCATTCCACGGCTCCTTTTGGATGCTCCTCACCTCTCATACTCTGTGGGAGCAGGAACTAACTCCATAGCAAGAACACCTAACCTGCTAATATGATATGTGCTAAAATCAGGAAACAGGTATTTAGCTTAATGGGCACAAACTGTTGACAGCCTGAATTTTTCTTTAAGGTATTGTGACCAGGTACTTCTCTTATGTCATATTAATAGTTTCAAGTTGTTTTAGTTTTATGAAGCTGTTTGATTGTATCTTACATAGGTTACTGACACCTACTTTTAAGCTTATGGGTTACTAGATTCATTGCTCTGATATTACCACACAGCCCAAACCCTGGACTTCCCACTGCGGACTTTCTGGAGACCCAGTGGTAACTCCTGAGGTTACCCACGTACCCCAGCAAGGCAGGGCAGTGCAATGATAGTAAGCTCTCAGATACCATTGACATAAGTCACTACTCCTCCCACCTGTGTCCCTCTAATTCTATGCTTCAACATCCCGGAGCAGTGCCCTACCCCTCACGCTCCCATAGGGAACCTCCATCCTCCTTCAAACCTATCCCATACCATGTGGCGGCGGGATACCCAAGATCTACAGATACTTTCCCTTGCTAGGAACTAGACAACCCCCACACAGCAGTGAAACAGGGTGCTGTCACACTGATTAGGGTGCGCACACTTCTCTCACTCTGTAACTTACTGATTCTACTAGATATTGAGACAGGCGGACAGATTCCCCAACGCCTCATCGGTACTCCTGTAGTGTTTACTACACCCGACTCAAACCTACAACCAATACAACAGACCCCCCCTTTTTTTCCTTTTTTACCTGACTACCCCCTGTTGTAATATGTTGTAATGTTCACCGATTTATGTGGGACATTGTTGTGTGTATGTACACATGCAGTCAATATTAACCAGGCCAGAATTGAGTTGACGATGGTCTATTTGTCCAAACCAACTCAATTTTAATATAACAGCTGAAAACCCTTTGATGTGTTAGTCTCATGCAAGTCTACCTAGGGGTGTGAGGTATGGGCTGTTAACCTAATTGAACATTTCAAAGGGTACATTGTTTAAAGGACCATAGAAGAAGTATTTATTGATGGTAATTAGACTTGAGGGGGTAACAATAAGATCAAAGAGTATTACGGGTTGACCTAGCAGAAACTCCCTCTTAGTGGACTAGTATTTCATAGAGGACATTCAAGCTGGCATTTAGATTTGGGAGAGGCTTGTCTGTGTATGCACACTCAGACCTAAGACATGGGACTTTGAATTATATTTCCTCTGTCGGATTTCTTTGTCATCTGTGGACTTTGGACTTTGTTCTCTGTTGGAAGTCAATAAAGTGCATCTCTCTGGAAGAACTGGGTTGCTGCGGAAGAGTACTTACATCATCATTATAATAATACCTAAATATTAATTATCATACCCACTCTACATCATATCACCCAGTATATATTAATATACCCGATCACTACACCCCCCACCCTCCCACACCCTTCCCCTCATGGAGGAGGATATTGGTCCGCATGCCACCCTGCACCATAAGACTCAACCCCATACGCAACTCAAGATTTGCTCTATAAACATCTGTGGACTCAACACGCCTGAGAAGAGAACACAATTACTTTACTTTCTCCAGAAAACTAAGGCTCATATAGCTCTTATTCAGGAAACCCATTTTAGAATGGATGGTATCCCCAAACTGCACAACAAAAGCTTTCCGACGGTCTATCATGTGTCCAATAAAGACGCCAAATCTAAGGGAGTATCTATTCTAATAGCTGAACATTGCCCAATCCAAATATCAGAAGTTCAAAGGGACCCACAGGGGAGGTTCTTATTTCTCAAAGGCACACTTCATAATAGGTTCATCATGATTGTAAATGTCTACGCCCCAAACACTCAACAAGTTACCTTCTTTCGCAAAACATTCCGACAACTTCTGACATTCCAATCAGGCACTCCAATCGTCGGTGACGACTTTAACGTAGCCCTGAACCCCTAACTTGACACATCTAATGGCCTGTCATCCATAACTTACAGAGCCCTCCGAGCAATAAAATCACAATTCAGTGACCTGACGCTACATGATACTTGTTGCACACTGCATCCCAAAGATAAAGATTTCACCTTTTTCTCCCCGCCACATAACAAGTACTCCAGACTTGATCACCTCTTCCTATCCCAAAATGACCTAACCTTTCTCACTAAAGCCACAATTGAACCCATGATACTTTCGGACCACAACCCCATCACCGTGACACTAACTCTCCCTATGACACATGTCAGATCTAATATCTGGCGCCTGGACAATTCCCTCCTAACGGATCTAGAGATCTCTCAAAAAATTAAGGTCTTTCCCATTACTTTACTGAAAACCTAGAGGGAGACTGCTCCCTGGCAACAATTTGGGCTGCGCACAAGTGTGTAATTAGAGGTGAATTCATCTCTTTGGCCGCCAAAAGGAATAAACTCAGGAACGCACGAATTGACGAACTAACTAAACCTATTCACACATTGGAACAAATGCACAAATCTCCTTTGGCCGCTAGCTCCTTGACTGAACTGATACAAACCAGGGAAGAACTCTTGGGAGAATTACACAAAACACTAAAACATAAATATGCCCTAACCCAAAAATTATTTTATGAATTTGGCAACAAATCCAGGAAGCTGTTAGCCAGAGCCCTACAGGTCAAAAAAGCAGCACACACTATCCACACGATCAAAGACCCCTCCAGCAACACCTTAGCTATATCAGAAGACATTGCAGATCAATTTGTACAGTACTTCTCCAAATTGTACAATCTCCCCATCTCACAACAGACACCCCCAATGACCGGACGGCAGCAATTCAGGACTTCCTATAACAGTACAGCCCAACTCCTCTCACCATTGAAGAATCGACAGGCCTAGACCTCCCGCTTTCCATAGAAGAGACCCTGACAGCCTTGAAACAATTAAAGACAGGCAAAAGGCCAGGCCTGGACAGCCTGACTGTCAGATATTATAAGTCCTTCCCCGACGCCCTTATCCCCCAGCTTGTTAAGGATTTCAACGACCTCCCATCCTCTAACATCACCAACAAAGATATACTAGAGGCCAACATTACTCTTATTCCAAAACAGGGCAAAGACGCCACGTTGGTATCGAACTATCGCCCCATATTACTTCTTAATGTAGACGTGAAACTTTAAACAAAAGCTCTAGAAAACCGCATCCTTCCCCTGCTCCCGAGATTAATTTCTCTGGACCAAGTTGGTTTTGTCTCTGGCAGGGAGGCCAGAGATAACACCACTAAAGCTCTAAATATTCACCATTGGCTATCAAATACATCCACTCAGGGCTTCTTCCTATCCCTAGATGCAGAGAAGACATTCAACAGAGTGGCCTGGGACTATATGGAGGTGACACTACAGGTGATGGGACTACCCCATTGACTACTTCAGATGATCCTAGCTCTTTACTCGTCCCCTACAGCTAAAATCAGAGTTAACGGCCACCTGTCGAATGCCTTCTCCATCTCAAATGGCACTCATACTCATCATGGAACCTCTACTCCGCAAACTGAGAGATAACTCAGATATCAAAGGCGTAGATATCAACAATAAACAATAAAAAATAGCAGCCTATGCGGACGATGTTCTACTTTTTTTGACAGACCCTATAAACACCATCCCCAACCTCCTCAAAGACTTTGCACTATTCAAAACACTCTCTAATCTACAAATAAATTTCACAAAATCCAAAGCTCTGAACATCACCCTCCCGACTGCACTCGTTACACAATGTAAAAGTAATTTCCCCTTTGGCTGGGAATCCCAGGCTATCACTTACTTGGGTATTAAAATCCCCACCAGGCTAAAAGATCTCTATGCACAAAACTTTCAACCTGTTCTCCAAGCCATCCAGGGAGAAATTCACAAATGGCACGCACACGTCCTTTCTTTTGGTTTGGTAGAACAGCTATCCTAAATATGAATGTACTATCTATGTATGTACTATGACTTCTCTATCTCTTCCAGGCAATCCCCTTTAAACTCCCCTCCTCCTTCTTCTAGTCTTACAAATGAATGTGTAGGAACCTCCTTTGGACCTCTAAACCACCCAGACTAAGCTGGGGAAAGATTGACTCTCCCCAAACTTCAAGGGGGTCTAGGCCTCCCAGACATTCAAAAATATCACTGGGCATGTCATCTGATCAGAATAGTCGATCGGCATGTACACGGGAATAGTAAGGACTGGATTCAGCTTAAAAACTCCTTTGCTCAGATCCCACTATCCCATTTACCTTGGATCAACCACACCCATGTCCCTAAAGGATTTACTCCACACCCGCTAATCAATGCCACCCTGCTGCACTTCCGAGCTGCCTGCAAAAAACTGAATTTAAAGCCTTCACCCAGACCCATAACTCCTCTAGACAATAACCCTGATTTTCCACTGGGCCTGTCCCTACATAACCCAACTGTCGAACCACACAGACCCCACATAAGAGCTCAGCAATTTTTCCAGAACAATGAACTTCTGTCCTACCAAGCAATGTCTTCTACATTCCCAAAATATAACATTCCCTTCTTTAAATTCCTACAACTTCAACACTTCTTCCAAGACACCAAACCCAACACACTTTGGCACCGGGAATATACACCATTTGAATTACTTTGTAACAGCGGAGAACCACAAAGACACCTAATCTCGACTGTGTATGCACTCCTCTTCTCGAATGACCACATCAAATAAGACAAAATTTTTCGACAATGGGAATCAGACCTCAATATAGATCTATACAACGAGGCGTGGGAACGCATATACAGTCATATCCACAAAGGTTCCATCAATGTTTCTACCCAAGAAAGCAGATACAAGATATTCTCCAGTTGGTACAGGACACCCGATAAGATCCACAAATTTAATCCCAGTCTCAGCCCACTATTTTGGAGATGCAATATGGTGCAAGGTTCACTATTGCACATTTGGTGGGAATGTTCACTCATAAAACCGTTTTGGATAGAAGTCCACAGCCTAATTACCCAAATTACTACATACACCCCGGATTTCACACCAGCACAATTTCTACTTCATTACACTTTCAGTCCTCTGTCAACTTACAAAAAAACCCTTGTCCTACACCTCATTAATGCGGCCAATCAATGTATCCTGGTCCACTGGAGAAGCACCTCACCTCCCACAGTTACAGAATGGTTCCAATGGGTTGATAGAACAGCAGAGATGGAAAACCTCATACACCAAGCCAGAGACAACCCAACTAAATACAGGGAAACATGGACATGCTGGACACACTTCAGAAAATCCACAGAGGCTAACAGTCCAAATAATGAATCACCCTCCACAACCTAGAGATATCCATCTCTGGACTCTGTGAACACACTATGGACCTCTTCCCCCCCCCCCAACCACTGACCCCCTCCAAACTACTATGTTGACCGTCTATTTTTACCAGACATCTGAACAACTGTTTTATCGGCCTCCCCAGATTGGATTACAAACCTGAATGGTTTTTAGAGCTCTGCACCACGTACCACACCCAGGATTTTTACGCCTGGGCCCCACACACTAAAAGATAGGGCCCACCTGCACAATGCAGTATACTGACCTTATTCAATCCATGTATGCACATTCCTACAGCCCCCACCCAGTCACAGTCAGATCCCTTTAGGGGTGACTAGGGACAGGGCTAGCTGCCGTCGGTATACATCTCTCCATGGCTCTGAGCCCAACGCATACAAACACCCCAACCCTCCAATACTGAGTTACATTGAAAACCTCATAACCACTTCCATAACGGCCACACTACCCACACAGGGCAGCGAACATATCTGACTACGATAGTTCCAGTTTACCACATGCATTAGGACTCTGTCAAGATGTCGACTAACCACACTGTTGTTGTTACACGCAATGTCTGTCTTTCATCAATTTCTTTTGATGACTATTTACTGTACTTTATGCTTTTGATTACTGTAAACCTGTAAAATGTTAATAAAATTTATTTGAAAAAAAAAAAATTTGATTCCCCCTTTATACCTGTTTTTAATGTTTTAATATGCACCACCTGTGTTGTGGAACCCTTATTTTGGAAAAGAATTTCAATAAACATATTGAAATAGAAATAAATTCCACTAGCACTTCTGTGCAGGGAAGGATCGGGCTGTTGGTTCTCCCCCTTCAGACTCCATCATGCTCTGGAAAAGGTTTCTGAAAGCACTGGAAATCTATATGGGGACAGATATTGTTCCCACAGAGACTGCTCCAGAGAATTCTGCAGAGACAGAGACTACCCCCATGTCCCAGAGACTGCCACACAGGTCACAGAGACTGTCACACAGGTCACAGAGACTGCCACACAGGTTACAGAGACTGCTGCACAGGTCACAGAGATTACCCCACGTGTCACGGAAACTGCCCCACATGTCACAGAGACTGCCCCTAGCCCTCACTGTCTAGGAGAGAGAAGCATCAGTAAGAGTAGCAGAAGAGAGACATCTGGAAATGTGAATGGGGAACTTGTTTCTGTATACCAGTACTCACCAAATATTCCGCTCTGCAATTAAATCTGCCACCTCCACATGCCCACACAGCAACCACGTTCACTAGCAGTGTGTGCACATCATTGGGTGGAGTGTGGGGTGGGACATACATAGCAGGGATAGGACAGGAGGGAGAGCAATCATGCCTCCTCTTCATGTAGCACTATGCTGTGCCGATCCTGTGTCTCACAATGTGTCTCGGCACAGCACAATGCACCCGCCCCCTGCTCCCAGGCAGAAGCTCTCGGGGTCAGCAGTGACAGGAGGATAAAGTAGCAGTGGTAATAGCTCTGCTGATAAAACTCAGTGGATTACTACGTGTTTGTGTGTGTGTGTGTGAGAGACAGGGGGCCTTTATTAAGGTAGGGGCCTGGAGATGCAGCTCCAATAGCCACTAGGTTAATCCAGCCCTGCTTGTGAGCTCTTGCGATGAGGGGGTTATGCCTAGGCCTGTGGTGAAGTATATAGGTTGTGATGCTGACTAACCTCAACAGGTAAACTGTATACAATTCTCAAAAATGGTCCTCTGTCAGCTATGTTAGGGCCCTTGAAGATATTGGCACAAAGTGAAGATAATATATAGATTTGTAATCCTGCACCCAATGAGATTGTCTTGAGAGTATTAGGAGTTCTTGGGACACAACTGGAAAGGGCTGGGTTATAAGTCAGCTTGGTGTTCTATGCCGAGCCAAACAGAATGAGTGATGCTTAGTAGCAAATAAATTAAGTATAAGATATTCAAGTGAAATGCAAATCTCTCAAAGGATGTGTTCATTGTAAGCAAACAGAACAATGGTGGATCAAAGAGCCTCTCACCACTCTCCCTCTGATATTCTTCAGTAACAAGCTGTGTCATTGAAAGGGTCCCCCTTATAGTGCAAATGGTGCTCTCCATTGTCCTTCAGCGATCTAGCAAAAGGTGGTTCTGACTGTCAGAGTAGCTGACAGCTAGAATTCTTGAAACAGGTCTAGATAACAAAGGGACCTGATCTCTATGCTGTGCTGTACATGCTACAGTCGCTTGGTGGTGAATGGATGAGTCTGGGGTTATAACTGGAGCAGCAGCATAGTGAAGACATTCCAACATACTCATTCCAGCAATCTTCTGTGGTAACTAGCATCTCTCGATAATGTAAGCCTGCTAGCCTCTTAGCAGTGACGCCACAGACAACTCTCCTCAGCTTCTCCTCACTTTCTCTCTCCCGGCAATGGTTCCTCTCCTGGACCTGGTTGGTGGCAATCTCGCAACAGTTTCTGCTCTTTTCAATTTAAACCCCCCCAGCTCCTCCTGCCTCCAGGTACATTGGGTCTGGTAATTCCTTATCCAGCAACTGTAGTGATACCACTTATGGCTCAGAATACATCTCCCAGCACTCAATGTTCTGTATTTGCAGATCACACACGCAATACTGTATGTCCAGTAGTGCCATTTTGTGGCAGAAAAAAAGCTGCACTCAGGAAATTCTACTATAATAAACTTAAAGTGGTTGTAACCCTAAAAAAAAAAAAAAAATGTTCCTGTTTCTCTAAAGCATGCATAACAGCACAGTGCTTGTGCTGGGTAATTTTCCCCTTTCTATAATCTAAAACACCTGGCTGATCGTGTCTGGTGCTACCCAACCCTCTGCAAACTGACCATGTTTTTCATGGCTGCTGTTCCAATCGCTAAAATCATGGGCAATTTACATGCCTCAGTCAGCTAGTATCTGCTCTCTGCCCCTCCCCTCCTGCTGCTTAAATAACTTTGTTATCTTCCTAGAATCCCCTATGTCCATTGAGTCATGTGCCCCAGTGTATGTTCTTTATAAAAAAATATGCTATTCCACGCTCACATGACCACCTGCTGCTTTTCTCCCCTCCGGCTGACGCCAGCGGGGGATTCTCAGCCCCTGCCACTGTAGTTGTCAGATCAAGAGAGGAGAGCGGTGGGTGGTCACGTGAGTACCAAACAGTGCTCTGAAATACAGTGAGGAGTGGCATATTTATTATATAGAACATACTCTGGGGCATATAACTTAATGGAACATAAGGGATTCTAGGAAGATAACAAAGTGACTTTACAACCACTTTAAGGCTCTGCATAATTCAGCAACAGTAGTTCTGGTTACATGCTCTATTTACAAGGAACTAAAGCCAGATACAGTAAGCAACTTCAGAAACATGTCAACAATGAGAATGTCCTGCTGTCTGGGGAATGTCTAGCTTAGTGCTGGATGCATTTTAGTGAATTTCATGCCAGTCTGAGCTGTGTTTGAAAGGTTTGTCAGCAGTGGTGGCTGGTGATAAAACATTTTTTTTTGGGGGGCGCAAACAAACCCCTCCAGGTCTATACCTGCAAACAGAGCCTCCAGCCTAGGTGAAAAGCAAAGTTCAAAGAAAGATTCCCACATGGGTTTTCCAACAACAAAACAGTCAACAGAAAATGCTTAACCACCTGTCTCCTCTTGTTTTCAGGAGTGCTGCTGCTCTCTTTACTTTGGTCTTTTAGACCTGTTTCACCCAAACTCCTCTTGGCTCACACAGCCAGAACAGATGCAGCACCCCTGGTACAAGAGTCCACTCTCTGGCCTCTCAATATGGGGTCTCCAGGCACCATGGGTTCTCACACTCCTCCTGAGACTTATGGACTCCTTTTAGTTTCCTGGACTTGCTAGTTGCCTCAGCTTTCCAAGTCTCTCTAGACTTGTGCAGCTGTTCTGACTCTCCTAGGCTTGTGGGCAAGGAATCCATCCAACATGGGGTGCAGTCTCTTTGTAGGAACACACATTCCTCCTCCCTGGAGCACACAGCTTTCTGTCTGACAGGGCTGTTTCCAAATAGGAACCTTGAGCTATGATCAGGCCTGGCTTATAACAAATCTGCACACATGTGCACTCAGCCTGCATTTCTTCAGCAAGACCAGGACACAGGATTGGAGACCTCTTCCCACCCATATTTCTTTGCAGTCTCCAAGCTCCAGGCCCTGATCTAGAATTACCAAACACAAAGAAAACTGAAATCTTGGTTTTCTCCATTTAAATACAATACTCTGGAGGTTAGCACTGCTTTAGTGTGAGCCCTGTGAGTTTTCTGCTTATCCTCCCACAGTGGAAGAGCCTAGTATAATCACAGTCCATAGTTCTGTCAGTTTAAGTTTCTTTTATTTTTTAAATTGTTTTAAAAAATCATTTTATCCTAAAAAAATAATAATCTTTTTCCCAATGCTACAATCCCAGGAATTTGGTATGTTATTGAATGGTAATTGACTTCTGTTCAACCTTAGTGGCAAGACATGGACCAACGTTCGGCCAGTCCCTGCTGAACTTTTTCTTCAATTCATGTATGGCTTCTGCAATAAAATAAATGGACCTGCCTGCTTGCAGTTTTCTCTAAAATGTTTAACAAAGCCTTTCATGAGCAGCTCAGTTTATACACCTGGCATACTGTCTGTAAACCAGGGTGACTGAACTTTTGTACATGAATATGAGTTATGTCAGAATTGTCCCTTGGGGATATTGTTTATCCACTTGTGGATATGGCAGCTCTTGTAATGTAACAATGAGTTGCCAGCTGTTTGTTTAGTGTAGTTCCTGGCATGAATGTCACCATTATTATGATGCAATTCCAGGTCAAGAAAAGCTAGCTTGTCTGGGTCTGTGACATAAGTAAAACTTAGACCATGTGAGTTAGCATTGCAATGATGAACAAAATTTTGGATGTCACTGGTCGTGCCATTCCAAATGATGATGATATCATCAATGTACCTCCTGTAAAAAACAAGATGTTTTGAATAGGGATTATTGTGTCAGATGGATTGGTGCTCCCAAAGTCCCATAGATAGACGGGCATATGAGGGCGCAAAATTGGCTCCCATGGCGGTACCTTTGACTTGCACACAGTATTGCTCATCAAAATTTAAATAATTATGAGTTAAACAGAACCTGGTGCATTCCAAAATGAAACAGCCTGTCTGTTGCTCATGTATGGATCATTGGATAGGAAATGGTCCAGGGCTGCTAGTCCAAAAACATGAGGAATTGATGTATACAATGAGTTTACATCAAGGGACATCCAGATGTAGTCATTGTCCCATTTGTATGATTTTAGTTGTTCTAGTAAGTGAGTACCATCTCTTATGTAGGACTGCAAGCCCTGGGCCAAAGGCTGGAGATAATGGTCAATATATTTGGACAGACCAGAAGTTATTCTGTCCATAGCGGCTATAATGGGTCTACCTGGGGGATCAATAAGGCTCTTGTGGATCTTTGGAATATGGTAAAAATAAGGTGTATGGTAAAAGTCCTTATTTAGAAATGAAGCTTCAGATTTGTCTATGATTTTAGGTAGTGTGGCTTGTTCGATTAGAAGATTAATGTCAAGTTTATATTCAGGTAATGGATCTGTACTAAGTTTACGATATGTAGCTTGATCAGCAAGTAGGCAATGGGCTTATTTGATGGGCCTGAATAACGATCCCTCAGCCTTTATCTGCAGTTTTGATTATTAGGTCATAATTACTGGCAAAGACTTTAAGTGCTATATTTTCTTAAGGAGTGAGATGACCCAGGTCTGATAAGCATGGGGCTGGTTGAGAACATAGTTTTTTCATGTCCAAAGACCATATTGTAGAAAGTTGTGAGATGTGGACCATTTGAATGATACAGATAAAAGACATCGGATTTAGTGTGGAGTGTGCAACAGGTGGGGATGTGTGCAAATGTTGGGTGGTTATGTAAAGATTGGTGTGGGAGTCGTCTTTATAAAGCTCCTCAATCGTCACCATGATGTCGGCCTAAAAATTATTAAAACTTGTCCTTTCTTGGAACAAGAGGATTCCAAGGAATGGGGCAACATTTCCAAATTCTGTACCGCAAAATGGATAAACATCTTGGTTAAACATAGGGCAGCAAGATTTGAACAATTAACCCATCAGGTTTAAATACTGTCCCAAGAAATAATCGATATGGGGCCATAAGATTCCTCTCTCTTGGCTTGGTATTTGGAAAAGAAATAGCAAAGGACAAGAAGATGACCTTATCAATAATAAATTGGGAAAATTTGGACTGGATCTAAATGATTATACCAACAATAGAGTCTTCACTTGGATGATAAAGTCTACGGAACCCCACCCTCCATCTAATTATCATTCCCAAAATCAACAATCAAAATCATTAGTACCTACCACCATTCGTCCGATTCTACCCCCCTGCTGTCAATTCCACCCCATACTCATCCACATACCTCCAGGTCCAACCCTCATAAGGATCAAAATCAGAATACTAACACAAATGAAAAACAAAATAATATAAAAAATACAAAAAATAAAAAAGATCACTGTGACAAGTGGACACCTACTAACAATAATCTCCCTCAGAGTAAACTGTTTAAGGATTTACATACATTTTACAACCGTAAAAATCAGGCCAGCATGCTACACCCATCGGTCAATCATCTATCGCAGGATATGGTAGAGACCATTCCAACCAATGGATCTTCACTAATATTACCAACTTCACCTACTGCCTATGGAGTATTGCAAACCCCTAATGCAGTATCAGTGACCCCACATGTATCCTCTGTTCACCCCAGTGAGCCCATGGTTACAGTTCCCCCCTTCACCATGGAGGCAATATCAACCCTGGGTTCACCACCTATGTTAAGTGCTATGTCTAGCACCCTCACTACATCTCCCACAACAACCAACAGGCATCCGTCATCCAGTTCACAGCCATCATCTGGTACTGGACCAAATGCCTTGTCACATAGCTCTTTTTTAGTGTCAAACCCCTCTCCAGTCGCTCCACAAAAAAGAAAATATGCCGGAGAGGCTGCAGAGGGGGAAGAAATAAGCATAGATGCCAGTCAACCCAAGAGCTGCACACTGTAAAAATCTTTAACCTATCTAGCCATGTTCTTTCCCCGGATGAAACATCACTGTTGAGTCATCGACTCAATTTTGCACCAACTAACAAGCCTGATCCATGTTTATTGTTCAAAGATCTAAATAAATATATTAGAAACTTGACCTTAAAAAGATTCTTTCAGATAAAAAGCACCAATCTTACTGAGATTGGTACTGCTTCCCTGGATGATATGGTGCCTACTCATCAGTTGGACCTCATTGAGTTCAATCTTGAGGCCGACATCATGGAGACGCTTGAGGAGCTGTATCAAGATGACTCCCACACCAGTCTTGACATATACACCCAACATTTGCATACATCCCCACCTGTTGCAAACTCCACACCAAAACCTAAATCTGTCTTTTATCCATATAATTCAAAAGGTCCACATCTCACAACTTTCTACAATATGGTCTTTTCAGACATGAAAAAACTATGTTCTCAACCAGCCCCGTGCCTGACCAGACCTAGGTCATCTCACTCCTCAAGAAAATATAGCACTTAAATTCTTTGCCAGTAATTATGACCAAATAATCAAAACTGCAGATAAAGGTGGAGGGATTGTTATCCAGGACCATGTAAACTACATCAAAGAAGCCCATCGCCCACTTGCTGATCAAGCTACATATTGTAAACTTAGTACAGTTCCATTACCTGAATATAAACTTGACATTAATCTTCTAATCAAACAAGCCACACTACCTAAAATCATGGACAAATCTGAAGCTTCATTTCTAATTAAGGACTTTAACCATACACCTTATTTTTACCATATCCCAAAGAACCACAAGAGCCTTATTGATCCCCGAGATAGACCCATTATAGCCACAATGGACAGTATAACTTCTGGTCTGTCCAAATATATTGACCATTATCTCCAGCCTTTGGTCCAGGGCTTGCAGTCTTACATAAGAGATGGTAGCCACTTACTAGAACAACTAAAATCAAACAAATGGGATAATGACTACACCTGGATGTCCCTTGATATAAACTCATTGTATACATCGATTAATCATGATTTTGGACTAGCAGCCCTGGATCATTTCCTATCCAATGATCCATACATGAGCAACATGGTTTCATTTTGGAATGCACCAGGTTCTGTTTAACTCATAATTATTTTAATTTTGATGATCAATAGTATGTGCAAGTCAAAGGTACCGCCATGAGAGCCAAATTTGCCCCCCCATATGTCAATCTATCTATGGGACTTTGGGAGCACCAATCCATCTGACACAACAATCCCTATTCAAAACATTTTTCACGGGAGGTACATTGATGATATCATCATCATTTGGAATAGCACAACCAGTGACATCCATCATTGCAATGTGTCAGGAACCATTAATCAGACTGAGACAGAAGTACAGATAAATCACACTTGTTTAATAATAATAAAAAAGGTAAACAGAGTAAACGTAGTCTAAATCTTAGCCAGAGTTCAGGAACTGGATAGTCAGACAAGCCAAAACGTCAGGGAGCCAGAGATGAGCATAGTAGAACAGCAAGCAGGATCTGAAGCCAGAAGGAATGTCAGCCAAGCAAGTCTTTAACAGGAACACAGGTGAGCATCTCTAGAGATGTGACCAAGGCGAAGGCAGAGATCATCTGGACTGGACGGCTTAAGTAGGCATGACTGATGAGCAGGATATCATCAACAGGTGAGTCACTGTGGAGAGGTAGGAGCTGGCAATTAGCCGACAGCTAAGTGGCCAGCTTTGAGAAGGAAGGGCTGAGCCCAGCCCTGACAGTACCCCCTCCTCAATGAACCCTCCCCCTCAGGGGACCACCAGGCTTGATAGGAAAACATCTATGGAAATCACGGAGGAGGACAGGGGCATGTATGTCCGAGGATGAGACCCAAGAGCATTCCTCCGGTCCTTACCCTTTCCAATGCACCAGGTACTGCATGCCACGGAACCTACGGGAGTCAAGAATGGACTGTACTTCATACTCTTCATGGTTCTCAACCTGTACAGGGTGAGTGCCAGGCACAGAGGTGGTAAAGCAGTTGCAGACCAAAGGTTTTAAAAAGGAGACATGAAATACATTTGAGATACGCATATTAGAAGGAAGGTCTAATGTGAAGAATACGGAAAGGCCCAATAAACCGAGGTGCGAACTTCAAAGAGGGAACACGAAGTTGGAGGTTGCGAGATGACAGACTGACCCTTTCCTCAACCTGGTAGGAAGGTGCAGGCAGGCGTCTGTGGTCAGCATGGAGTCTGTACCTATCATTAGCATGTCACAAAGCCTCCTGAACTTGTGTTCAAGTGGAACAAAGACCACAGAGATGCTCCACTAATGCAGGAATAGTCTGCAGAACAAATGAGTCAGGCAACATGGAAGGATAGAAACCATAGTTCGCCATAAATGGGGACAATCAGGAAGCAGAATTCAAGGCACTATTGTGAGCAAACTCTGCCCATGGTAAGAGGTCTGACCAGTTGTTATGATGGTTAGAAATATAGCAATGTAGGAATTGTTTCAAGGACTGATTGGCTCATTCTGCAGCCCCATTAGACTGCAGAGAAGAAAGCAAGCTTAATTCCCAACTGTGCACAAAAGGCTCGCCAGAACCGGGACACAAACTGACTACCCCTGTCCGAGACAATCACCTTGGGTAGCCCATGTAAGAAAAAGATCTCCCGAGCAAAAATGGAAGCCAGTTCCTTAGAAGTGGGCAACTGCTTAAGTGGAATACAATGGGACATTTTTGAGAACTGGTCAATCACCATAAGGATAACTGTGTTGCCCTGGGAGTTGGGTAACTCCACAATGAAATCCATAGGTTTGGGTTGTAGGCAGCCCACTGGAAAGTGTAGTGGAGTCTTATGCCCCGTACACACGGTCGGATTTTCCGACGGAAAATGTGTGATAGGACCTTGTTGTCGGAAATTCCGACCGTGTGTGGGCTCCATCGGACATTTTCCATCGGATTTTCCGACACACAAAGTTGGAGAGCAGGAGATAAAATTTTCCGACAACAAAATCCGTTGTCGGAAATTCCGATCGTATGTACACAAATCCGACGGACAAAGTGCCACGCATGCTCAGAATAAATAAAGAGATGAAAGCTATTGGCCACTGCCCCGTTTATAGTCCCGACGTACATGTTTTACGTCACCGCGTTTAAAACGATCGGATTTTCCGACAACTTTGTGTGACCGTGTGTATGCAAGACAAGTTTGAGCCAACATCCGTCGGAAAAAATCCTAGGATTTTGTTGTCGGAATGTCCGAACAAAGTCCGACCGTGTGTACGGGGCATTACTCTGAGCACACATGGAACAGGCAGCTACGAAGGCGGTTACATCAGCATGTAGACTAGGCCACCAGAATTGTTGGGAAATGGCCCAAAAGAGTTGATTCTTCCCAGGGTAGCCAGCAGCCTTGGGAGAATGGTAAGTCTGGAGCATGGCAGTATGGAGACTCTCTGTAATAAACCAGTGGTCACAAGGTTTCTCAGGAGGTGCATGGACCTGAGCAGCAAGAATTTTGTCACCAAAAGGAGAAGTGAGACTGGTGCAAACTGTAGCCAGAATATGATCAGGAGGAATCACAGGAACCGGAACTGACTCCATCTTGGAAGTGGACGAAAATTGTCATGACGAAGCATCAGCCCTTACATTCTTAGTACCGTGTAAGAATGAGACAATGTAATTGAAACTAGACAAGAAAAGAGCCCATCGTGCTCTTCTGGGAGAGAGGCATTAAGCCTCAGACAAGAATGTGAGATTCTTATTGTCAGGAAGGCACTGTGGTACCTTCGAGGAGATGTCTCCATTCTTTCAGGGCTAAAATTATCGCTAACAGCTCTCTGTCACTAATCTTGTAATTGCACACTGCAGGTGACAATTTCTTGGAAAAGTAGCCACAAGGATGCATAGCGCTCTCAGAGGTAGGACGTTGAGACAGAAAGGTGCCAACTCCAGTCTCAGAAGCATCAACCTTAAGGATAAAAGGTAACGTAGGATCAGGATGTGCCAACACAGGAGAAGAAACAAAGTAAGTCTTGAGACTCTCAAAGGCCTTAAAGGACTCCAGAGACCAACTCTGTGTTACCGTCCTTTCTGGTAATATCAGTCAGCGACTTGACCAGAGACGAGCAGTTACGAATAAACTTCGGATAATAGTTGCCAAAGCCAAGAAAGTGCTGCAGAGGACGTAAACCCACGGGTCGGGGCCACTGTAGGACTGCTGAAAGTTTCTCTGGGTCCATCAAAAAACCAGCAGTGGAAATGACATAACCCAGTAATTTAACCTGTTCACAATGCAATTTGCACTTCCCCAATTTACAATAGAGATTGTTTTCTCTTCGTTTCTGAAGCACACAACAGACATCTGTGTGGTGATTCTCCAGGGACTTGGAAAATATGAGGATATCATTGAGATAAACCACCACACAACTGCAACAAATCTTGGAGGACTTTGTTAATAAATTCCTGGAAAAACTGCTGGGGCGTTACAAAGGCCAAAAGGCATTATGAGGTACTCATAATGGCCTGTTCTGGTATTAAGTATTATACCAGTTTGTCACAGAGGTATTATGGTATTATGCAGTTTTCCACTAGTCGCCCTCCTTAATCCTCACAAAATTGTATGCCTCTTTCAAATCAAGCTTTGTGAAAACTGTTGCTCCTTTTAGGCAGTCAAATAGCTCCGTAATCAACAGAATCAGATAGGCATTCTTATTTGTGAAATGATTGAGACTCCTATAATCAATACAAGGTCACAGTTCACCACTCCTATTCTTCACCAGCAGGAGACAAGGATTTCTGGATGAAACCTCGAGAAAGTGCGTCTGCAACATACTCCTCCATGGCCTTATATTCTAAGACCGGCAAAGGGTAAACCCAGCCCCGAGGGGGTATGGCACCATTTTGAAGGTCAATTGCGCAATCATACGACCGGTGTGGAGGCAAACTACTGGCTTGCCATTTGTCAAATACATCGCTAAAATCACGGTACTCCTCCGGAAGGGAGGAGAGTGAAAAGGTGCACAGGATCTTGGCCACCTTCTGGAAGCATGTCTTACTGCATTGTGGCGACCAGGAGAGAACCTCAGCATGGAGACAATCAAAAGAGGGGTTGCTCCTCTGTAACCAAGGATAACCAATAACCAGCGGAAACTTAGGTGAGGAAATAACTTGGAATTGGATTATCTCATGGTGAAGAACCCCTACGGCCATGTACAACAGAAGCGTCTCATGAGTCATATGGGCAGGCTGTAGAAGTCTCCCATCAAGAACCTCAATGGCAAGTGAAGTGTCATGCAGCTGCAGTGGAATCTAATGCTTTGATACAAAGGCCGCATCAAAAAACAGGCCTGCAGCCCCAGAGTCAATTAGAGCCTGTATCTCAACGGACAACTCAGCCCAAGAAAGGGTAACCAAAACCTGCGGCTTATCCTTCTGGATAACTGGGGATGAAACAACGCCAATTAAGGTCTATTCGTGACAGGACCTCAAGGTTCGGGCGATCGGATTTTCCGACAACTTTGTGTGACAATGTGTATGCAAGACAAGTTTGAGCCAACATCTGTCGGAGAAAATCCTAGGATTTTGTTGTCGGAATGTCCGAACAAAGTCCGACCGTGTGTGGCATAAGGGTTCTCTCATCTGCAAAGAGATGCATGAAGCCCAAGTGCATGGGTTCATCTTCACAGACTGACTCAGTACCAGGAGGCATGGGAGGTGAGGGAGGCAAGGGTGGGACTGCTAAGTTCAAAGAGAAATGTACAGAAGGCTTCCGCAAGCGCTCCTTAGAAAGGAATCTTTCTCTGAGTCTGGAGTCAATGAGGATGGCAAACGTGATCAACTTGTAGCGGTCACCTACTTTCAGGTAGGTGATCTTTCTGTGATTAAATGACAGGGTACAGTTTCAGGTAAATTTAGGCAGGCCTGTATTCCTATCTCAGGCCTGGTTGTTTATTTTGGGAACTGGGAGTGTCAGTGTAGTGCAGGGTGTGGCCATCTGTACTTGGACCCAGAGATGCCTCCTTGTGCTTTCGGTGAAAATGGTTCTGGAAGAAAGGTTGGACTTGGGATCTGAGTGGCAGGCAGCTCATGCATGGAGTTCTGGCCAATCATTAATTTGTTTGACAGGAGGCGGGACTCCCATATGAGCTGGGGTCACATGCTGGTTAGGGAGTTCGGGAAAGAGAGAGATATCAGAGAAAGAGCCCCCCTGCGGGGAGGGAGTGTAGCGGAGCCCCCCTATGGGGAAGGGGGGGACCAGGCCACGCAGAGGAGAGGAGTTAGAGACACCGCACAGCATGTAGTCGCTGGTGTCGCTGGACGCCCCCTGCAGGGAGGGGAGTGTGCCAGACCGGAGAGGAGGTATGGAGGAACCATCAGGAAGAAGTAGCAACTAAGTGGAAGAAGACTGGGCGATCAACCGTTTGTGAGTGGCACATGGACTGTTGATCAAGTGAGTGAAAGCCCAGGGGAGCGGTACTACCAGAGGCTGAGGGATGTTGGTACGCAAGTCAGTGACGATGGCCTGTGACTTCTGGTTCAACAAAGCCCCGGGTTTCCAATCAGTCTGGTGGGAGGAATTATTCAGAGTAATGTTTTCTTTAGCCCAACTTGGAAGTACTGTACAGACAGGAAGTAGTGGTCAAAAGGCGGAGGTAGAGCTCCGAGCATAAATAGAGATACAGATTGTTCTAAAAAGGTCTATGAGTGAAGAAGTTATTCAGAGTGACTCTTTGCTGCAACAGCTTATGTATTCTCTAAAGTAAATCTACCGAAGTCTATATGCAAAGAGTTATTCAGAGTGGCTCTTTGCTATTCACTTTAATTATTCTCAAAGACCATACTACTCCAGTTTTCCCATGAGAAGCTATTCAGAGGGACTTTTCATTATCCGCATTACTCTAAGTATTTGCAGAATACTATTTGCGGAAAGGCAAAGGAAAGATTATGAAGCAGTGAAAGAGCATCTCAGAAAACCCTTTCCCTGTCCCAGTTCAAGTTATTGAAATAAAAGCAAGAGAAAAAGTACAATATGGACTGTTTCTATTTCTATGGGCTGCGATGTGCGCTACATGGAGGTCCCACCGAGATATCTGTTTCACGTTTGACTACTAGCCATCTCCCATAGCAACAGAGTCTGCACTTCAGTGACTGCTGCCGAGATAGCCTGCAGTTTAATAGTGCCTGATGCCAGGTGTCACTGGGGAGGACTTTAAAAATGTATAGCTACAGTTCCTCGCGTGCTGAACCAACAAGTGGGGGTGGAGCCACACCCCAGAGGAAAAGTTTGTCAGCATTCAGCGCGCCAAGCGCCAGACCGAAAAGGCGGAGGAAGGTGGCGGAAGATGTTCGGACTACACCCGTCATGCAGCGGTTACCTGAGTTGCAGGACCGGGTCCTGATTGAAACCGGTGTTCGTTTGGAGCTCACCGGAGGACTGGCACTAGGAGTGATTGAAGGAGTAGAGAGACTTTGTATGTTGTGTCCTGGATGCCAGAAGCCTAAGGTTGGAGTCATCACCTGGGCTCTGTTTGGGCATTGTGGTGCTCAGCTAACACGCCTGGGACCCGTTCAACAAGAAGTCAGATACTATTCCACCAGTCTGACAACCAGACTTTGTCTGCCGCAGATGCAAGTGACTCAGAAGGCCGGAGAGGGTTGTATGTCGCCTGCTGCAGCAGTGGAGGAGCTCCCTTCTGATTCGGCTGAATCGGAACCACCGGAGGAGCAGGTAGGATCTGATGGGGGAGCCTGTAGCCTGGCCAGGGACCCAGGGACTGTCGGAGTCAGTGGACAGTCTCTGGAAAAAACCCCTGTGGAGCCGGCTGGCAGTAAGTCCTTTGTTGTGCCCGTCCAGAAGGAGCCTAGTTTACAGGAGGGGGATCCCCCAGATGAGCCGGACAGGGTGAACAAGGTCCAGGCTGTAGATTGGGGGTCACCACAAGTTTTGGAGAAATATGGATCTATGGACAATTTGTTTGAGTGGTCATCCCCTGAAGAGGCTGAATCTAGTGATGAGGAAGAATGGTTCTTAGAGAGTTCTACCTCAGTGGAGGCTTCCACTGGAGCTTCAGAAAGGTCACTCAGCTCATCTAAACCCCCAGTACCCCCCTTCAATGTCTCAGCTACTGTCCTTCCTACCAGGGCAGCCACGTATCAACAGTGGGTCAGTAGAGCTTCTGACTCCTGTGTTTTGCTGAGGAAAGGCCAAAGAATTACCTAGACTTTCGAGGTTTCAGCGAGAAGTTCAAAGAAAAGTTGCTCAGGAATGGGGCCTGCACTATCCTTACGTTCCTGAATGGATCATGGAAATTGTTGAAAATTCCCAGGAAGCGTGGGAAGATAACCTTGTTTGGGACTATCTCCATGTTCCTAAACCCAAGCGGACACCTGATAGTGAGATCTGGGTCCGATTCAAAGATATTTACCATGAATGGAAACTTGGGAGGGCAATTTACAAGGAAAAAGTGTTGGTGGTAAAAGCAGGGTAAAACACCAGTAGTTACTCCATCTCAGTGAAAGGACAAGGGGACAGTCGTAAAAGGTTACCTGACCCAAGGTATTACTTGTAAGCAGGACTGCTGGAGAGGTAGTCATAAGTGTGCTTGAATGCCCATGTTGACTGCGGGAAGGCAGATGGGTTAGGGTGGGTTTTCCCAAAAATTGACTGTTCAGCAGGAGACTTTCATTCAGGGTGCCTAACATGGACAAAGTTATGGACACTAGAATGTGCTGTCTTCATTAAATCCCTTTGTCACAAGTACTTTTAAAAGGACTCCTGTTTAGGAGCCAAACAGAAAGTTTATTTGCCAACGGGTAGATTTGTTTGTTTGTTTGGCGTGTCTGTTCAGGGTGCACTCTGCAGGAGGTCTGCTAGACTCCTTTTGTTTGAAAAGCTTTTATTAAGATAACACACATGAATACAGATATTTCATCAGCATAGGTATAATGCAGTGTGAAATCAGCAGAAATAATAACAAGAGGTAATAATCAACATAGTAAATCAACTATAAACGCTTGGTACATTTAATAACAGTAGAGGAAGAGTAGTTTGGACAAGTACAGTGGAAATGTGGAAAGATATCATAAGGATGTGTCCTTCCATACACAGATAGGGTCTAACTGCAAACAACCATATAGGAGGACAGTATAAAGTAGTTTTCCCTTCCGACTCAATAGATGGGAATACCAAGTAGATTTAATGTCCTATTAACATCGGTACATGATCCATGCATAATCGTGAAAGTATTAACTAATGTCCGATTACTTCTAATTGGAGGACAATTTGTGTTAATATAAATGCCGTGGAAAGTAGTTTTCCATATCACCTTGTTTTTGGCCTATAAAAAACCAGAGGACGTTTGCGCAATAAAGCGTGTAGTTACATAGGTAGTTTGTCGTCTATTCCCTAACCTTTCTGTAGGGTATCTGGAAGGGGCTTAATGATAGATTCATAGTTATTGGGCTTCTTGAATAGAAGCTCATTATGATAGTGATCCCATCTCTGTCTACATATGGATGCGGTTAAGTGGCATAAGGAAGGAAGGATAAGGGTGAAAGAGGGATCTCTAGGCTGCAATCAGGATGTGATGTGCTGAGGTTGGGGGAGGGGCCTGGCAGTGGGGCTGTGGAGGACGGAGGTAGGAATGAAAATGGCTGCTTGGAAGGCACGGGGTGAGAGACCGGGGCCAGCCGACTAGTCCCCCCCTCTTAGGTGGCGGAGGTAGACGCTGGGCAGCCGGTCAATTCCAAAGAAGGAGACAAGGACCACTCAAAAGACAGCTGCAGGCTGGCCGGCTCGGCGTCCGCTGGTCATCACAGCTTCCCCCCCTTCGGCGCGGCTCCCTGGATGCCTCCCTGACGCTCTCCGGGTCATCCCCCTGTGCTCTGTAGCTGCACAGCACCGAGAGACGGAGTGTGGAGGAGTGAGCGTGTGCTGTGCACGTAGCGTTTGGCGGCTCCAGCTTACAGCAGCACGCTATGAAGTGAAGATCCAGCGGCGTGGGGATCCCCTCTCCACAGTTGGTGTGCACCCCTGTCAGTGTGAAGCAACCCCCACTGGAGGACCGGGAAGCCGCTAAAGAGGCCTGTTGGACCCAGGTAGGACCTGTTTTTTGGGGGATAACAACCCTACCTGTTTGAACTGTATGGCTGTGACGGTTATGAGCCTTTATCATAGAAATAATAACTCAGCACAAAAATGCAGTGGACCAGAGATTGATAGAAGATTTGCAATGTATGTATGTTTACCATAAACCTTACAAGTCAGAAAAGAAGAGAGGCTGAAGGGACCTGGGGCTACATTAACAAAATTGCATTGTGAAAGTGTCCGGAAGTAAGCTTAAAAGAACTGACGGGGTGCATACCTGGAGTTAAAGCTTTAAAGTTAAAACACCTGTAAATTGTTGAACGGCCGTGCAGGGGAGAGGCGGAGGTGGGTTAACCCTGCAGTGGCTGTGGGGCTAGTAAAAATAGGTGAACGAACGAAGTGTAAAGGAAGGGAGGAATATGAGAGGTCACTCCCAAAAGCAAGCAGAGCCCAGCAAGCCCAGAGAGAGCCTAAACTCCAGTACAATCCAAAAATATCTAAAAAGCCCAAGTATGGACAGCAAACAACATGAAGCTAAAGATAAAAAGAAACAAAGGTGCGCAAGGGGGAACCCCCAATATTGGCGCCTCCGCTGAAACTGAACCAGATCTAAGTTTGGAAGCGGACCTGGCTGCAGAAGCACTTCCAACCAAGTGCGAGATGCAAGATATGTTCCTCAGGTTGGAAAACTCAATTAAGGCAGAAATCCTTAACGTAAGAACAGACATGGGACATCTTTTAAAAAGAGTTGAAGAGATAGAGACGGTATCAGAACACCAGGCCCAGGAAATAGTGGCGCTCAAGAAACAAGTAAAAACACTGCAGGGGGATCACCGGGAGCTGATGTACAAATTAGAAGAATAAGAAAACCAGAACAGGCAGCAAAACCTAAGAATCAGATCCCTACCAGAGCAGAGCGGTGAAGATCTGTTCGCAGTGATGAAAGACCTCTTTAACCCATTACTGGGTAGGTAGATATCCGATAGAGTCCACCGGATAAGAAAACCTCCAAATGTTAGAGATGAAGTGCCCAGAGACATTATAGTCAAGTTCCATCAATTCGAGGACAAGGCAAAGATCTGGAGAAGTCTGAGAGGAGTACAACCAGTGAAATTTAACAACCAAGAAATTCAAATATTTTCAGATCTCTCTGCTGGGACTTTGGCGAGAAGACGCCAATTAAGACCGATTTTGGACTTATTAAGGGGGGCAAATATAAAATATAGTTGGGGGTTCCCGTTATCTTTGAGTGTGAAGAGAGAGGGCAGGGTGTTTAAAATAAATAGAGAGGGTGACCTGCAAGATTTCTGCAGAAACTTAGATATCCCTGTTCCAGACATACCAGAAGGGGTTTTGCCCTGAAAGAAGAGGCCCGATAGTAAACGTCCCTAATATGAGTGGGGGGAAGGAAACGGGGGGCTGGTGGGGGTTCTTCGCTTTTGGGGGGTTGGGTTGTTGGGGGGGGTGGGGGGAGGCTGGGGAGGAGGGGGGAGAAGGAGGAGTAGGTAGGAGGGCCTCCGCAGTACACTCAACCTTTAGGGGAGGAGTGACCACACAGCTGTCCATGGCCAGAGCCTCATCCCACAGCACAAGGGGATGCAGGTCGGGAGTATAGTATCCTTGGCACTGTCGCCCATAGTCCAAGTAGGGACCGGGGAGGGAGCGGGAGGGGGGGAGGGGGATCGGGAGGGAGGTGGATGGTGGGTAAGGGGGGGGTGGGGGGGGGAGGGGGTAGGGGGGCCCTCGCAGAGTAATATTAAAAGGAGAGGTGGAAATGAGTGGCATGGAGATTAGATGTCTGTCCTATAATGTAAAGGGGCTAAACTCACCAGGGAAAAGACGAATAATTTTAAATGAATTGCAGAGCTTTGGTGCAGACATAATTTTCTTACAGGAGACCCACTTGGTACATGAGGAAAATATTAAGCTGAACTCAAAAAATTTCCCTTCCTGGATCTATTGTGATACACCAATCAAAAGGGCGAAGGGAGTGGCTATCGGGTTCTCAAAACGGATTAAATTTACATTAATTGAGAGGAGGATTGATGCAGAGGAGCGGTTTTTGTTTGTAAAAATTAAACTAGGGGAAAGGACGTACACATTAGCCAATATTTATAGTCCGAATAGAGACCCGATAAGATACCTCTCCCGGACCCTGGACAGTTTGAGGGTATTTAAGGAAGGGGAAACGATTCTAGCAGGTGACTTTAATTTTTGCCTAGATCCAGCCTTGGATGGGTCATCTGGAACCTGGGAAGTGGGTAAAAAGTCGCTCATGAGTCTAGGGAGAAAGTTCCACGATAACCAACTAATTGATGTTTGGCGGGTGCAACATTCCAAGGAGAGGGATTACTCTTTCTTCTCCCCGGTCCATAGGACCTATTCAAGGCTGGACTACTTGATGGTGGACCACAGTCTGCTGGAGGGTATAATGGAATAAAAAATCGAGACTGTGACCCTATCGGATCACGCTCCAGTATCAATGTTAGTTAAGTTCGGGGGCCTGCAAAGGGTCCCATTCTCATGGAGATTCAACGAAGGTCTTCTCAAGAAGGATAGTGTTGTTAACAAAATTCAACGGGAAATTGATGAGTTCTTTGTCATTAATAAGTCAGGTGAGACATCACGGGCAGTCCTATGGGAGACCTTTAAGGCATACATAAGAGGGGTCCTAATCTCTATTGACGTAGGCAAGAAGAGAGAAAGGAGAAAAATGAAAGACAGTCTCATTTCTAACATACACCAATTAGAACAGCTCCACAAGGCCTCTAAGGGCTGTGATGAACCTGTACTAAAAGAATTAACATTGAAAAGAGAGGAGCTAAGGGAGTTAATGGAGGAAGAATCAATGAAAACCAGGAATCAATATCTAAAAAACTGCCACCTGAAGGGAAATAAGGTGGGGAAGCATTTGGCATCTGTCATTAGAGAAAAAAGGATGAGAACTTTATAGAGAAGATCAAAAATAAAAAAGGTGAAATGAGACACACCACCAGAGAGATAGGAGAGGAATTTAGACAGTTCTATTCATTGCTATATTCAGTAGGGCAGAGGGAAAAGAGCAGGGGAAATAAAGAAGAGAAGATGAGAGAGTTTATAAAAGGGGCGGACCTCCCTACCTTGCCAGAAGCAGATGTATTAGAACTGGAGAGTCCGATAACGGAAGAGGTGATATACGTGGCCCTAAAGTCATCACCCCCGGGAAAGAGTCCAGGACCAGATGGCTTCACAACCAGCTTCTTTAAAAAATTTTGCAGTACCCTGGTCCCTCGCTTGTGCCAAATGTGGAACAGCCTTGGGAGGCAGGGAGAGATGTGTAGAGATGCTCTATTGGCTTCAGTGACACTAATTCCCAAAGAAGGGAGGGATCGTACCTCGTGCGCGAGTTATAGACCGATTGCGCTTTTGAATGCAGACACAAAACTTTACGCCAAAGTTTTGGCACTTTGGCTCAGGGAGAAAATGTCCTACCTGGTTCATCCGGACCAGGTGGGATTTGTCCCTGGGAGGGAAGGAAGAGATAACGGGGTGCGGTCTCTCCTGATAATGGAGGCTTTTAAGTCGGGCGGGGCCCCCAGTCTGCTCCTGTCGATCGACGCCGAGAAGGCGTTCGACAGGGTAGACTGGGGGTTCATGTTTTGCACACTTGAAGTACTGGGAGTAGGGCCTACAGTGCTAAAATGGATAAAAACCTTGTATACCCAACCTACAGCATTCGTAAAAGTCAACAACGTTCCCTCAGCACATTTCGTTATGGAAAACGGGACAAGACAAGGTTGTCCTTTGTCCCCGCTCCTGTTTGTTCTGGCCCTGGAGCCCTTGTTAGCCACGATCAGGAGAAATCCAGATATAAGTGGCTGAAAAGTGGGTGAGGAGGAACATAAACTGGCCGCTTTTGCGGATGATGTACTTTTTTATGTTTCTAAACCTAGAATTACGATTCCAAACCTGTTGGCCACATTGAAGAAATACAGTGAGCTCTCAAATTATAAAATTAATATAGAGAAATCAGAAGCCCTAAAGATTAATATAAACAAACAAGAAGCAAGCAGACTGGGAGCAGTTTTCCATTTCCCCTGGAAAGACAATATTAAATACCTGGGAGTCAATTTAACCCGTCATAGAGAGAACCTGTACAAATTGAACTTTATCCCCCTTCTAAACGAAATTAGAGGGGAAATTAATAGAATAAGACACTGCCATGTCTCTTGGATGGGGCGAATTAACATAGTAAAGATGGTGTTAGCCCCAAAGGTGTTATATAAGATGCAGATGCTCCCAATTCCCCTACCACAAAATTTTTTTAGTGCACTGACTAGTTTAATTAATAAGTATGTTTGGGATAATAAGAAACCTAGGATAGCCCATACAGTTTTGAGGAGAGAAAAAATAAGTGGGGGGCTGGCCCTATCAGATTTTAGGATGTACTATAAAGCAACTATAATAGCACGGGCACTGGATTGGGAAAATAACAGAGGTAACAAAAGGTGGGTTAATTTAGAAAAAGGGTTAAGTAATACACAGTTAAATCATTTGATTTGGAATCCCCCACACTTTAGGAATTTGGGGAAAGATACACACTATATTACACACCTTACATTTAAAATTTGGGATCAGATGCACTTCAACAATAAATGGGAGTTTAATTCACCTTTAATTTTTTAGAAAGAGAATATTTACCTTCCCCCGGGGATGGAGAAGGTAGGGGGTAAATGGTTATTGGACACAGGGGTACAAGTAAGGGATATTATTAAGCATGGGGAAGTTAGTACATTTAGAGAATTAAAGTCACAAGTGGATTTATGGTTATTAAACGAGTACAGATACGGCCAGCTCGTGCACTTTGTTAACAGTCTTCCAGGCACATTAAGGGAGGAAGCGGACTATAGACCGATAGAAAAATTATTCTGTAAAGATTCAGTGAAGAGGAAAATCTCAGAGATTTACAAAATTTTGGTGAGGAGATCGGGGCTGGAGTCTCCGCCCTTCATCAAAAAATGGGAGGAGGAATTGGGTGCAAGCGGTGACGAAGCTAAAGTGAGGAACATCTTGGGGGCAACACACGGTACGGCAGTGGACATAAAAACAAGGGAGAGTAATTATAAATGTTTCACTAGGTGGTACATGACCCCAGTAAAAATTAGCAAGTTTATGCCAGACAGGTCTTCCAATTGTTGGAGAGGATGTGGACTACCAGGTACTATGGCGTACCTGTGGTGGGACTGCCCCAAAATCAAAATTTTTTGGAAAGAAGTGATTAGGTTAATCAAAGAAATAACGGGCAAGGCGATCCACTTGGATCCTTGGGAACGCCTGTTCCATAGGTTGGAAGGAGGGAAAAGAGGCTACAAAACCTCAATAATTCCAATTCTGTTAAACGCAGCTAAGAATTTAATACCAAAGAAGTGGCAGGAACTTGAAGCCCCAAGGATTAGGGACTGGGTAGTTAGAGTGAATGAAATCTATATTTTTGAGAGAGAAGAGACAGGAGATTATACAGAAGGGGACCAGAACGAACAAAGGAGTACATGGGATCAATGGATAGCATTTAAAAAAACCAAGCATTTTGCGGCAGTTATCAAGACAGTAACATAGGACCGGAACACAGATAAGTGTTAAGAGCTTCGTGGAAGAGGAGATAATCTGTGGGGGCTGGGGGGGGGGGTGGGAGGTGGGAGGGAACGCGTGAGGCATATGGGGGAATTATTTATTGTATGTGTCCAAGAGAATAGGAGAATTTTGATAGCTGTCCTATTATGTTCCCCCCATATGTGGGGGGGTTTGGTTTTCTTTGTTTTGTACTAAGATTTTGAAAATTAAATAAAGTTATAAAAAAAAAAAAAAAAAAAGAAAGAGGGATCTCTACCTAAGAAGTTGGGTATATTCAGGTGTCGATTTGAAATGATGCCAGCATGCCCAAGTGTTCCTATATACTTTGGAAGAGTCATGGGCTTGATGGATGAGTTCTTCCATGGAATCTATTTTGTTAACTCTTCTAAGCCAATCCGCTAATGTCGGAGGATTGTGGGATTTCCAGAGGACGGAAATACATAGTTTTGTGGTGTTAAGAAGATGAAGGGTTAAAGATTTATGGTAAGTTTTCATTGGTAGAGTAGAGTGATGGAGCAAGGCTTGGGCTGGAGAAAAATCCAAGCAAAGAGTCGTAATTTGGGCAATATACCTGTAAACATCAGTCCAAAATGTTATGATCAAGGGACATTCCCACCAGATGTGGAGAAGTGAGCCTACTTCTTTACTACATCTCCAGTAAGTGGAAAGGATCTTCGGATTGATTCTATGTAAAAGCAGAGGAGTTTTATACCACCTAGAGAAGATTTTAGACCCATTTTCTTGGGCTGTCACATTTATCTAACCTTTATGTATGTTAGCATATATCGTTCCCCATTCTTCCTCTGAAAGGTTGATAGAGAGATCCTTTTCCCATTGTGTACATGCAAGATTTGATTTGGGCTCATGTTCATCAAAAAGTATAGAGTATATAATGGATATAAGATGGCGTTGTGGTTTGGTTCGAGAACAAATATCTTCAAATTGTGTTCTGTTTCGCATGAACGCTGGACATGACTGTGGGTCATTGAGATAATGTCTAAGTTGCATATATGACCATAGAGGGATTTTGCGATCTGTTGTCTGCATATTCAGTGTAGATAGCGGGATAAATTGTTCCTTAATGAAGAAGTCCTCCACTTTTGGGTCTGCCAGAGGTCCTATTTCAGATAAAAAGGTTCCATCAGTACCCGGTGGGAAATCAGGGTTGTGTCTGATCGGTGTAAGAGGGCCGGGGACAGAAGAAGCGTGAAATTGACAGCACGTTTCATTAAATGCTTGCAACGTGGTGCCAATCAGGGGATGATGTTTACATTGTTGTGAAATAAGTTTAGTATTGATCCATGTCAGATGTTTGAGAGGTAGGTTCGAGAAGGCTTGTTCTATGTTAATCCATGCTTTAGAGTTAGTATGAACAATCCAATCTACTATGAGGGTCAATTGGCAGGCCCAATAGTATTTTCGAATGTCCAGTAATCCTAGACCACCTTTCAGTTTTGGCAGAGTCAGTCTATCATAGCTTAGCCTAGCCCCCCCCCCCCCAAATGAACTCCGAACAGGATCTACGAAAAGATGTAAAAAATGTTTGTGGTAATTTCACAGGAATCGTTTGGAGTAAATATAGTATTTTCGGTAAGACAGTAATTTTAATAATAGAGGATCTGCCGAACCAAGAAAACAGAACAGTCGACCAAGCCTTGAGATCTTTCTGGATATTTTGTAAAACTGGGAGAAAGTTTTTGCTATATAGATCCGAAATTGGTCAGGATATGTATTCCTAGATACTTGATGGATTTCGGTTTCCATTTGAATGGGAAGTTAGCCTGGCAAAGGGTTTTGATATCATCTGGGAGGGAAATATTTAGTGCTTCAGATTTAACAAAGTTAATTTTAAGATTAGTTAGGGTATCGAATAGGGTTAGTTCTTTAAGGAGATTGGGTAGCGTAACATGTGGGTCCTTTAGAAATAACAAAATATCATCTGCAAACGCCACCAGCTTGTAGGTGGATTGTGCTATGGAAATACCTTTAATATCTTGATTATCTCTTAGACATTGGAGACGGGCTTCTAGTGTTAATACAAAAATTAGCGGGTAGAGCGGGCAGCCCTGACGAGTCCCATTGGACAGGTGTCCGTTGACCCGGACCCTGGCCGTGGGTTTTGAATATAATGCAAGTATGAATTGTAGCATCCGATCCTGTATGCCAATTTAGTCCCAGGCCACCCTGTCAAATGCCTTCTCCCCGTCCAAAGAGAGAAAAAAACCCATGTTGGTGTTTTGAGGTTAGCCATTTATGTATATTGATCACTTTCAGAGTGTTATCTCTTGCCTCTCTTCCTGGAATGAAACCTACTTGGTCCAGGGATATTAGATTTGGTAGAAGGGCAAGAGTTTATTGGCTAGAATTTTTGCATATATTTTTAGATCAACATTTAATAAAGAGATAGGCCTATAATTAGATACTGAAGTTGGGTCCTTATCAGGCTTCGGAATGACAGTAATATGTGCAGTGAGTAGGTCTTGGGGTGGAGGGTTGTCTGGGGAGAGGGAATTGAATGCTTTTAAGAAGTGAGGATGTAGGGTGTCGATAAACACTTTATAATACCCCACTGTTAGACTGTCCGATCCAGGGCTCTTACCAGGTTTTAATTGCTTAAGAGCCATTTCCAATTCATCTTTAGATAAAGGTTGTTGGAATGCGGACGCTTCAGTGTCTGAAAATGGCTTAGGGCCGTGTTGGGCCAGGAATTCTTTGATCAAACCCAATCTTTTTTCAGTGTCTTTCCGGGTGGGAGTTGCCTTAATGTTGTACAGTTGTGTATAATACTGGACAAATTGGTCCGCTATTTGGTTATTAGAAGTAAATTTGGTTCCCTCTGAATTGTTAATTTTAATGAATGATTGTAGTCGATTTTTTTGCCCGTAATGCTCTAGCTAGTAATTTACCGGTTTTGTTACCGTATTCATAAAATAATTTTTGAGACATAATATAGTTACGTTTTGTTAACTTGTTTAGTTCTTCTATCAGATCAGTTCTAGCCTGGGTGAGGTCTTGGAGGGTAGAGATCGCTTGTGTTTTTTTGTACGATTTTTCTAAATCATGAATACGATTGGCGAGATTTGAGATGTGTTTTTTGTCTTTCATGTCATCTTTTGGATGCTATCGCTATTAACTCCCCACGTATCGTGCATTTATGGGCTTCCCTTGTTAGCATTGGGGAAATGTCAGCTGTATCGTTATCTTTGAAGTATTGTTAGAGCCTGTCAGGGATAGAGGATGCTATCTGGGTATCTGTAAGTAAGGATGGGCCTAAGTGCCCAATCTGAGAATGTGATTGAGTGGACAAAAATGCAATGGACATGGTAATGGGGTGATGATCCGATAAATACATAGGTTCTATGGTGGTTTTAAGGAGCATGGGAAGGTCTCTCTGTGTTAGGAAGATATAGTCAAGTCTGGAGTAGCTGCCATGTGGAGTAGAGTAAAAGGTGTAATCTTTGGTTGTAGAATTCATTGTGCGCCATGAATCATGTAGTGTTAAGTCTTGGAGGTGTCCTTAATAGGATTCAAAGGAACATTAAAATCTCCTCCTACGATCACGATACCATCTTTTAAGGATGCGAGTGTTTGCATTGTATTTTAAAAAAAAGGGAATTTGCTTGACAGTAGGGGCATAAATATTAGCCAAGGTTAAACGTTGGTCAAAAAAGGTGCCTTTAATGAACAGGTAGTGGCCTCCTTCATCAATTAGTGAATCTGTAATTTGAAATGGACATTTTTTCAAGAAAATAATAGATACCCCTTTTGTTTTGGAGTCCTTAGTCGTGGCGTGTAATGCTGTTGGGTAATGTTGGTTTGAGAGTTTGGGTATATTATCAGTTCTGAAGTGTGTTTCTTGAAAGAATATAATGTCCGTTTTTAATTTATACATGGATAAGAGGGCTTGCGATTGTTTTTCAGGTAGGTTAAGGCCTTTAGCATTTAGCGAGACTATTTTAACTGTGGCTTTGTGATTGATCTTAGGGTGAGCGTCATTCTTGGTAGAGGACATTGTATGGGTTTGGACGTACCTAAACGGTTATTTGTCTGTCTGAGACTGGTAGTAGTCGGTATGGGAATGGGATAGTTTGAGAGAATAAAGCTATTGTGTCATAAACTGGTAAGTTGGGATAGATGAGATCTCTGAATATGCGTCAAGATGGAGGTAAACTAGGAGGGGAGTATATTTGAAGAGAATTGGGTAAGAGAAGCAAAACATTTTTCAGGTAAAAGGTTAAAGTACGCTGGTCTTTGGTAATTGAAGGTGATTGAGAGTGCGTATATAGGCAATTTTCCGGTGATTGGCGAAGCCTGCTTGCCAATCCATGTATAGTGCACACCTTAAATAAGGTGTTACTGGGTCGTGTCAGTGGTGTGTGGATAAAAATAGATTACAGGACGCAGATAGTTAAATGGAACCACTATGTTGAAGGGTGAGTAGACACTGGAGTATAAGATAAAGTTTTCAAAACGGGTGGTGTCCCGCTGACAAGGGAATATAACAAGTGAGGTGAAACATGATTACGGTTTCTGTAATCTCATGGTACCCTGAGAAGTGGGAGTGGACGGTCGATAAGCAGTTTGTGAGCTTTCGGTTATTTATGAACTCATTTACTGTTGTATAAGACATAAGCTTGTCTTAAAGATCATCCGTTACCAGGTGGTGACTAGCGAAAGTGTGACAATAATCCGAAATTATTCCGAATGTGGAGAAGTGAATTCTGTCGTGTATGATTTGTGAACTAAAAAAGGGTCAAAAGACACCATACTAAGTAATGGTAAACCACATTTCAGAAAAGGCTCTGTGAACATAAGAAATTATAACATGCAACCATAAACCATATGATTAAGAACAAAGAGAGAACTCAAGAAGATGGAAAGTAGCAAGTTAGCAGCGACTTAGAAAGCCTCACTGCGTTACAAAAATAACCTGAGGTACCCCTGTCAGTAATCTTAATGCTCAGGTAATAAACCTTTATAGAACCTACTGGAATCAAGCACTGTGTGTATAACTGGGGGCTAAGCTAATGCAAAGGAGCAGTCCGTGAGAGTAAAAAAAAGCCCCAGGGATCTGCGTATGTCTGGAAAAACTAAAGTTTATAACATTTGCAAAGCCACGCATATTCTCTGCTCTGTAGTGCGGCTCACAACTGGGATTAGCAAAGGAGCCTTTCTCCTCCTAGGTAGATGTTAGTTGAAGGGCTGTTAGAACCATTAAGAAAATTTGGGGGGAATAATATGGTAGGATCAATTACATAGTATATTGTATTAAGCAAATGTGAGATATCCTGTCCTAATGAATAGTCATCTGATTCCTAGTAATACACAGGGCCGGATTTCCCACAAGGCCACCGAGGCCAGGCCTCGGGGCGGCAGTGGTACAGGGGCGGCGCCGCCCCCCACACTAACATCAGCATGCAGTGCACCCGGGCGCCAGAGAGGTGGGGGCGCTGAAGCGCTAGAGTGCTCCTCTCTGTGTCCAGACTGAGGTGGCTCCCTCTGCAGGTCACCGCCGCCACCGCTGTCTTTTTCGCTGCTCAAGCCCGTCCCCCCTCCCTCCTCCTGTCAGAGAAGGAGAGCAGCCGCCGAAGATCGGAGCGGCTGGTCTCTGTGCGGCGGGGGGGGCGTGTTCTCCTCTGTCTCTCACTCCCGAGTCCCGCCCAAGCCTGTGCCTGTCTCCATCTGTTCTATCTATTGTACACACTTGGAGGGGAGGTTGTCCTGAGGGGTTGTACTAATGGAGGGGGGGGTTGTCCTGGGATGTCTGTACTAGTGAAGGGGGGGTTTGTCCTGGGGGAGTTGTACTAATAGAGGGGGGGTTGTCCTGGGATGTCTGTACTAGTGAAGGGGGGGTTTGTCCTGGGGGGTTTGTACTAATGGAGGGGGGGTTGTCCTGGGATGTCTGTACTAGTGAAGGGGGGGTTTGTCCTGGGGGGTTTGTACTAATGAAGGGGGGGTTTTGTCCTGGGGGGTTTGTACTAGTGAAGGGGGGGTTTGTCCTGGGGGGGTCTGTACTAATGGAGGGGGGGTTGTCCTGGGATGTCTGTACTAGTGAAGGGGGGGTTTGTCCTGGGGGGTTTGTACTAATGAAGGGGGGGTTTGTCCTGGGGGGTTTGTACTAATGAAGGGGGGGTTTGTCCTGGGGGGTTTGTACTAATGAAGGGGGGTTTTGTCCTGGGGGGTTTGTACTAATGAAGGGGGGGGTTTGTCCTGGGGGGTTTGTACTAATGAAGGGGGGGTTTTGTCCTGGGGGGTCTGTACTAATGAAGGGGGGGCGGTTTTGTCCTGGGGGGTCTGTACTAATGAAGGGGGGGCGGTTTGTCCTTGGGGGGCCTGTGCTAATGGAGGGGGTGGGGGTTGACCTGGGGGGGTTGTACTAATGGAGAGGGGGTTTTCCTGGGGGGGTTTGTACTAATGGAGGGGGGTAGACCTGGGGGGGTTTGTGCTAATGGAGGGGGGTTGTCCTGGGGGGGGTTGTACTAATAGAGGGGTGTTTGTCCTGGGGGGTCTGTACTAATGAAGGAAGGTGGGTTTGTCCTGGGGGGGTCTGTAGTAATGAAGGGAGGTGGGTTTGTCCTGGGGGGGTCTATACTAAGGGAGGGGGGTGGGTTTGTCCTGGGGGGTCTGTACTAAGGGAGGGGGGTTTGTCCTGGGGGGGTCTGTACTAATGAAGGGAGGGGGGTTTGTCCTGGGGGAGTCTGTACTAATGGTGGGGGGTTTGTCCTGGGGGGGGTCTGTACTAATGGAAGGGGGTAGTTTGTCCTGGGGGGGTCTACACCCAGGAAAGTACACCCAGGGCTCCAGAGGGAGAGGGCAGTGCTGAGGGAACACCATCAGAGAGAGAACCCCGCTGCCCTGCGCCACCAGAGGGAAAGCCACACAGCCTGGCGCCATCCCTGGTGGAGAAAGGAATGGAGTCATTGCAGGAATACAGATCTGGGTGCTACCCAACGGAGTCGCCACGGGCAATTCAGAGTGAGCTGACTCCTGATCAGGGAAAGCATTGCTGTATCGCTGGGTCAGGTGAGAGGGCCGATCGGCCATTATCTACTAATGTCCATATGAACTGCAGTCTCTGACCATCTCCTGTATTATGTCTGCAGTCTCTGACCATCTCCTGTACTATGATTGCAGTCTCTGACCATCTCTTGTATCATGTCTGTAGTCTTTGACCGTATTATGTCTGGGGGCTCTTTCTGGTGGTGTGGGGGGGGGGCGGCATTGAAGGGCCCGGCCTTGGGGCGGCAAAGGGAGTAAATCCGGGCCTGGTAATACATAACCTAAATGTGTGGGAAAAGCCTTTTAAGCCTGCTGTATAGAGTTAATTCATCTACCGATCCCATCTGGCTCTACGAGTGTGCGGAGGATGTGATGGGCTGTTGATTGCAGGAGACTGTGGACCATGATGGTGTGTCCTCGCTGTTGATGGGGAACGGTGTCTGCGGTAGCGGACTTCCTAGGTCTCCATTGGTTCGGTTCTGGTGTGGAGCTTGGGGGTCTGAGAGGGGCGGAATTCCACGTACCAGACTGGTACCTCCATGAGCACGATGTTAAGTGTTTTGCAGAAATGGGGGAGGTCTTCAGGGATTCTGAGGAGAGCTGAGCGCCCTTGTGTTGATGTCGCTAAACTGAAAGGGAACTTACAGAGGTATACTATGCCTTTGGAGCGGAGAACTTCCGGAAGGGGCTTCAGTTCTCTCCTGCGCTGTAAAGTGATTCTGGAGAGGTCTTGGAATAATAATCCACAATACAGCATACCACATCTCTAGGCAGTTCTGTGTCTTTTTCTTTCGGTCGTAGGGCTCTATGAAGTCGCTCCATGATAATCGGTGTGCAATTAATGCAATTAACTTCTTCTTGAAGGTGTTCAGCATCCACGCTTTCTGGCAGACCTCTTAAGCGAAGTTTTGACGTCTGCCACGGTTATCCAAATCCTCAAGGTGTCAGTTCATATCCCTGAGTTGCTGTGTGTGAGTGCCCACAGTAAGATAGGTCTTACTGATTGCTGAGGAATGTAAAGCCGTTGTTTTTTCAACTGCCTGTACTCTGCCTGTAATAGCCTGGATATTGATTCTCAGTTCTGTAATGGCAGCTGTCAAGGTGTCCTTAATGTCTGCTGCCACAGACCTGAGATCGTTTAGGCTTGGTTGTTGGTGTGGAGTGAGCACTATTCCTCCCTCAGCATTCTCGGGTTCTGAGGAGAAAGCCGTGTCACTAGTGCCTGTCACTTGATGCTGAGAATCCTGTGAGGCAGGAGCCGGCGCCATATTACCCGCCTGAGATCTGAACATCTCTGGGATGGTAGGGGGTGTTCGATCGTGTAAAACACGGGGCAAACGTGATCGGGATGTTGAGGAGGCTCTGGAGGATGTTACCATCCTTTTTTGGGTATCTAGGTGTTCAATAACCATCCGTGATAGTATCCCTGTCAGCGGGAGCTCAGCAATTAGGCAGCCATCAGCTCTGCGGTCAAGCCACGCCCCTAGACTCCTTTTGAAAGAGCGACGATCCTGGCAGAAACATACATGCCATAAAAAGAAAATCTGTATATTTGATTGATTACCCAATAGAGGATGATAACCCCTCTGTTTGGTAATGTGTGTAGCTAGTTGTAGTTAGAGATATTTTGTGTCTTCTCTTAGGTGAACTGGAGATGTGATGGATGTCTTACAGATGAAGGCCTGCGGTATGCAGAGTATTCCTCCTTCGGGAGCAATGCTCTGATTCTGCTTGTATGGAATGTTAGCTGTAGGGACCTACAGTTAGGTAATGTAAATTGTACAGAAAATATGTTATGTGTCATTTTGTACATTGATACTGATGTTATCCCTTTTCAAGTTTAATTCCTTTTTCCCATTCCAACTTGATTTAACGAGATGCTCTTTCCTCCTTAAACTTAAGGAGGTACTCTAAATTCATTCCCCACAACTGGGGCAGTTGTGATTTAAATGGGGGTGTGTGTAGCAGTCACCTACTTTCAGGTAGATGATCTTTCTGTGATTAAATGACAGGGTACAGTTTCAGGTAAATTTAGGCAGTCCTGTATTCCTATCTCAGGCCTGGTTGTTTATTTTGGGAACTTGAAGTGTCAGTGTAGTGCAAGGTGTGGCCACCTGTACTTGGACCTAGAGATGCCTCCTTGTGCTTTCGGTGGAATTGGTCCTGGAAGAAAGGTTGGACTTGGGATCTGAGTGGCAGGCAGCTCATGTGTGGAGTTCTGGCCAATCATTAATTTATTTGGCAGGAGGCAGGACTCCCACATGGGCTGGGGTCACATGCTGGTTAGGGAGTGAGAGAGAGATTAGAGAAAGAGCCCCCCTGCGGGGAGGGAGTGTAGCGGAGCCCCCCCTATGGGGAAGGGGGGGACCAGGCCACGCGGAGGACAGGAGTTAGAGACACCACACAGCATGTAGTCTCTGGTGTCGCTGGACAACCCCTGCGGGGAGGGGAGCGTGCCAGACCGGAGAGGAGGGATGGAGGAACCTTTAGGAAGAAGTAGCAACTAAGCAGAAGAAGACTGGGCGATTGACCGTTTGTGAGTGCCACATGGACTGTTGATCAAGTGAGTGAAAGCCCAGGGGAGCGGTACTACCAGAGGCTGAGGGATGTTGGTACACAAGTCAGTGAGACAGGTGACGATAGCCTGTGACTTTTGGTTCAACAAAGCCCCGGGATTCCAATCAGTCAGCCGGGAGGAATTATTCAAAGTAATGTCTTCTTTAGCCCAACTTGGAAGTACTGTACAGACGGGAAGTAGTGGTCAAAAGGCGGACGTAAAGCTCCGAGCATAAATAGAGATACAGATTGTTCTAAAAAGGTCTACGAGTGAAGAAGTTATTCAGAGTGACTCTTTGCTACAACAGCTTATGTATTCTCTAAAGTAAATCTACCAAAGTCTATATGCAAAGAGTTATTCAGAGTGGCTCTTTGCTATTCACTTTAATTATTCTCAAAGACCATACTACTCTAGTTTTCCCATGAGAAGCTATTCAGAGGGACGTTTCATTATCCGCATCACTCTAAGTATTTGCACGGAAAGGCAAAGGAAGGATTCTGAAACAGTGAAAGAGCATCTCAGAAAACCCTTTCCCTGTCCCAGTTCAAGTTATTGAAATAAAAGCAAGAGAAAAAGTACAATATGGACTGTTTCTATTTCTTTGGACTGCGATGTGCTAGGTGGTGAATGTGATTTACGGATAGAACACAAAATAGCAGCTCCTACGGGGGTAGTGTGCTACAAACTTATCCAGCTCAGTGGATATATATCATGCTGCTATCTTATCTTTGATGGTATCCGAGAGACCATGAGAAAAAGCAGCCACGGGGGCCTCATTGTTCCAAGCAACCTCTGCTGCCAGAGTACGGAATTCAATGGAGTAATCGGCAACAGTTCTTCTACTCTGTTTGATGGACATGAGGCACTTTGCAGCAGAAGCGGAGCGTGCGGGAACATCAAATAAACCTTTTAAAAGAAGCCACAAACTCAGGGTAACTCAAGACAACAGGTTTTTGCGTCTCCCATAGAGGGTTTGCCCAGGCCAAGGCTCTCTCAGAAAGCAAAGATACCACAAAACCTTCTTTGCTTCTGTCCGTGGGAAATGCCTGGGGCAGCATCTCAAAGTATATCTTACCTTGGATGAGAAACCCTCTGCATTGAACTGGATTGTCCCCCAAATTGCTGGGGTAGTGGAGCGAAACCAGACATACCTCCTATAGAGGTAATACTCAAGATGGGTGCCTGAACAGAGACTGGATCAGCAGCAGGGACGGCCTGCAACACAGCTTGTACCAGGGCAGCCACAGTGGGAAATTCCAGGTGAGCCGTGTGACTCAGGAGCATTAGTAACGCCATGGCAAACTGATCCATGCAGTCCGTGCTCATCCAATCTGGACAAAATATTGCCAACAAGTGGATTGACTGCATCTTCTGAATTCATGGCCTTCACCTACTGTCAGGAACCATGAATCAGACTGAGACAGAAGTACAGTTAAATCACACTTGTTTAATAATAATAAACAAAGGTAAACAGAGTAAACATAGTCAAAACATAGCCACAGTTCAGGAACCAGAACAGATAGTCAGACAAGCCAAGACATCAGGGAGCCAGAGATGAGAGTAGTAAAACAGCAAGCAGGATCTGGAGCCAGAAGGAATGTCAGCCAAGCAAGTCTTTAACAGGAAAACAGGAAGCATCTCTAAAGGCGAAGGCAGAGATCATCTGGACTGGACGGCTTAAGTAGGCAGGACTGACCAGCAGGATATAATCAAAAGGTGAGTCACTGTGGAGAGATAGGAGCTGGCAATTAGCCAATAGCCGAGCGGACAGCTTTGAGAAGGAAGGACTGAGCCCAGCCACGACACAATGATAACCCACATGGTCTAAGGTTTACTTATGTCACAGACCCAGACAGGCTAGCTTTTCTTGACCTGGAATTGCATCATAATAATGATGAAATTCATGCCAGGAACTACACTAAACCAACATCTGGTAACTTACTGTTACATTACCACAAGTGGATAAACAATATCCCCAAGGGACAATTCTCCTGCCTTAGTCGAAATTGTACAAAAATCACTGATTACACAGAACAAAGCAATATACTCAGTAATAAACTCAAAGACAAAGACATTCTATTCACAAGACACACCTACACAAACAAAGAGATTTTTGATCAATCAGTTCACTTCACCACCGGGTTTCACTTTGATCATAAAAGGATGGAGTCAATCCTCAAAAAACACTGGCCTATACTGTTAGAGGATACACATCTGAAAACCCCCCTTCCCAACTCACCCAGAGTCACATACAGAAAAGCACCAAATCTCAAAAATAAAATTGCACCAAGCAAACTAAAATCTCGCCCCACCATTCCCACTCCACATACATGCCCCTTATACCACTACAGGGAATGTTTCAATGTAAAAAAACTTTATGCAAAACCTGTAAGTTTGTACAACATGGTAATAAACAATTTGTTAATAAGGGCAAAACCTATAACATCAGTGAATTTTATAACTGCTCACCTGACTATGTGGTTTATTGCCTTAGCTGCCCCTGCCACCAACTATATGTGGGTTGGAGGTGTCCACTATACTTTAACAGCTTTTCCCCTTTTTTCCTGTTGCTCCTTTGTTTCTTGTACAAATCCTTCACTGCAAAACTACTGACTTTCTATTTCTTCACTCCCATTGGGACAAGAAAAAATCACTCTGAATAATTCCTCCTTGCAGACCATAATGGTATTGCCTATGCCAATCAAAGAGCCAGAAGCTTACACAGCCTCTCCCCGATGGCCCAGAGAATCAGACAGCCACACAGTCTTTTGGAAGGTATTACCATTATGCTTAACCAGACCAGAGATACACGGTACCTCTCCATGACAGCCTGACACATGGTAATGGGCGGACTACTGCTCTTAGCCAGTCCATGACTATCAACGCTGCGTTCCCCGGCCACAGCATTCTGCACTACTGTTGAATAGCTTCTCCTCTTTCCTTGTTCAGTTCACACTGACCTGTTGCTACTTGGCCGTTCTGTGTCCCTGGTCACAGAACGCTGATCTACTCTCCTCTGCTTGACTGCTACTTCCTTCGTTCTGATCTTCTCCAGCATGCAAGTCCTGTGTAACAGCAGCTTGAGACTTCTTAGAGTTGAAGATCTTTATCTAAGACTCCCTCCTAGCGGTTCCTCCATACCTCCTCCATGCTCGGCGCATCCCCACGTAGGGATGCCCAGAACAGCAACTCAATACTCCATTCTCTCTGTTCCTGCTTTCCAGAACTCCTCCCTGGCAGCATGTGACCTCAGCTTATATGGGAGGCCTGCCCCCTGGCAACACCAAAGGGTAATTGGTCAGAGCTCCTCACATGAGCTTCCTGCCACGCAAACCTCAGTTCCAACCCCTCTTCCAGAACAATCCTTCTGAAAGCAGGGGAGGCACCTCTGAGTCAGAGCACAGGTAGCCACACCTCCCACTACACCAAACACTCCCAAATCAAAACAACCAGGCCAAGCCTAAAGCACAGACCTGGCTAAAGTTACCTGTACTTGGACACTGAGCTGTAGAAAATACTAGTCTAGCACCTACCTAGAGGTAGAGGGTGCTATTTTTTTACTGCTTATCTCATTTATCAAATTATCTTAATTGAGGTTTTACATGATAAATTGTGGTATGATGTTTATGTTAACTGATTTTTAATCTACATGTCATCTGACATTTGCATATATCAATTGTATTAGCTCAGTCCTAGGATGAAGAAGATGAAGAAGAGAAGAAGATGAAGAAGAGAAGAAGATGAAGAGAAGAGCGGGAGCCTCCCTCCATGCCATCATGGATGCGGAGCGGCCCGAGGAGAAGAAGGGAAGAAGACGCCAACGCCGCGGAGGAGATTCTGGACAAGAACACCAGAGGAAGAACCAGAAGAGCCAGAAGAGCCAGAAGAACCAGAAGAAGAAGAAGATGGAGGAAGAAACCGAAGGAAGATAGAAGATAGAAGAAAGAAGAAGCATTTAAATAAAGGAATTGTCAAAAACGGCCTCTTGTCATTTTTAACATTTTTGACAGTTTTTTAGTGAAATGGTAGGGGTACTTTTGTACCCCCTTACCATTTCACACAGGGGGGAGGGCCGGGATCTGGGACTCCCCTTGTTAAAGGGGGCTTCCAGATTCGATAAGCCCCCTGCCCGCAGACCCCCACAACCACAAGCCAGGGTTGTGGGGATGAGGCCCTTGTCCTCATCAACATGGGGACAAGGTGTTTTGGGGAGCTACCTCAAAGCACCCTCCCAATGTTGAGGGCATGTGGCCTGGTACGGTTCAGGAGGGGGGGCGCTCTCTTGTCCCCCTTTTTTCCTGCGGCCTGCCAGGTTGCGTGCTCGGATAAGGGTCTGGTATGGATTTTTGGGGGGACCCCACGCCATTTTTTTTTGGCGCAGGGTTCCCCTTAAAATCCATACTAGACCTGAAGGGTCTGGTATGGAATTTAGGGGGACCCCCACGTAATTTTTTTTTTTAATTTTGGCCGGGGTTCCCCTCAATATCCATACCAGACCTGAAGGGTCTGGTATGGAATTTAGGGGGACCCCCACGTAATTTTTTTTTACATTTTGGTTCGGGGTTCCCCTGTGGGGAATTTCCATGCCGTTTTTATCAATGAACTTCTATGTGTATTGTCGGACCGGCAATGCATTAATAGCCGCAAGTAGTTTTAAATGACTTTTTTTCCTTTGAAATGTCATTTTGCTGTCAGACTGTTCTAAACACAGGAAACATGCGCCCCTTTACAGGCATACTATAGACACCCCCCCAGGTACGAAATTTAAAGGGATATTACACTTTTATTGTTTCACTTTAAGCATTATTAAAATCACTGCTCCTGAAAAAACAGACGTTTTTAAAACTTTTTTTGCATTGATCCATGTGCCCTGGGGCAGGACCCAGGTCCCCAAACACTTTTTATGACAATAACTTGCATATAAGCCTTTAAAATTTGCATTTTTGATTATTCATGCTCGTGTCCCATAGACTTTAACGGTGTTCGCATGTTCGAACAAATTTTTTGCCTGTTCGCATGTTCTGGTGCGAACCGAACAGGGGGGTGTTCGGCTCATCCCTATCCAAGGTATTTAGAAAGATGCATGGTGAGTTTTTTGAAGTTTGAAGTCATTTTTCCCACAATTCTTTGCAAAATCAAGATTTTTTTTTCTTTTCTTTTTTTTCACAGAATTGTCATATTAGCAGGTTATTTCTCACACACCGCATATGCATACCACAAATTACACCCCAAAACACATTCTGCTATTACTCCTGTGTATGGCAACACCACATGTGTAAGACTTTTACACAGCGTGGCCACATACAGAGGCCCAACATGCACGTAGCACCTTCAGGCGTTCTGGAGCACCCAGGCCAGTTCTGACATTTCTTTCCTACAAGTAAAAATCATCATTTATTTGCTAGAAAATTACATATAACCCCAAACAGAGGAGGTCTAGGGCCAAAATTATTGCTCTAACTCTACGGATCGCAGCGATACCTCACATGTGTGGTTTGAACACCGTTTTCATATGTGGGCGGGACTTACGTATGCGTTCACTTCTGCATGCGAGCACACGGGGACAGGAAAGCTTTAACCACTTGCTTACAGGGCACTTAAACCCCCCTCCTATCCAGACCAATTTTCAGCTTTCAGCGCTGACGCACTTTGAATGACAATTGACCGGTCATACATCACTGTACCCAAATGAAATTTGTATCATTTTTTCCCCACAAATAGAGCTTTCTTTTGGTGGTATTTTATCACCTCTGCAGTTTTTACTTTTTGTTAAAAAATGTAAAAAACTGAATTAAAAAAAATTTTTTTAATTTTTTTATATTTTGTTATAAAAAATTTAAAACAGGTAATTTTTCTCCTTCATTGATGTACGCTGATGAGGCGGCAGTGATGGGCACTGATAGGCGGCAGTGATGGGCACTGATCAGTTACACTGATAGGCAGCACTGCTAGGTGGCACTGATTGGCACTACTGGCGGGCATTGATAGGTGGCACTTGTGGGCATTGATAGGTGGCACTTGTGGGCACTGATAGGTGGCACTGTGGGCACTGTTAGGTGGCACTGTTAGGTGGCACTGTGGGCACTGTTAGGTGGCACTGTGGGCAGTGTTAGGTGGCACTATTAAGTGGCACTGATGAGGCAGATGTGCCTCTTCCACTGCGGGAACGATGTCCCTCACATCTGAGCCGGTGATCGGCTTTTTTTTCTACTCACGCTGTCAGCGTGAGTAGAAAAAAAAAACGATTACAGATCTTTTGTTTACATCATGTGATTAGCTGTCATTGGCTGACAGCTGATCACATGGTAAGGGGCCGGGACCGGCCCCTTCCTTAGATCGGTGATCACCCGAGTCTCAGTGACTCGGTGATCACAGTGCTCTCGGTGCGTGCCCTGCAGGGCACGTGCAGAGCACATGCACAGGGGAGGCTGTCATACGACGGCCTCCCGGGAATTCAGGTCCGCGCTGTGGCCGTCATTCGGCCATAGCGCGGATGCCAAGAAGTAAATTTTTTTTTTTTTTTATTGTTCATTTTACTTTATTTATTTTGGTTTGACACTTTTTTCCCAAAAAAACCCCAATTTTGATCACTTTTATTCCTATTACAATGAATGTAAACATCCCCTGTAATAGGAATATGGCATGACAGGTCCACTTTACAGTGAGATATGGGGTCAATAAGACCCCACATCTCACCTCTAGGCTGAGAAGCGTGAAATAAAACGATGGCTTTGATCGTAGCGGTGAGTCGATAGAAGCACCGGAGGGCGGCAGGAGGGGGGACATCCCCTCTCGCCTCCCGTAAGAATGATCAAGCAGTGGAACAGCCTCTTTGATCACTCTTATGGTGTAGGGAATCGCTGGCTGAAAAAGCTGATATCTGAATGATGCCTGTAGCTGCACCCATCATTCAGATATCCCTGCACAAAGTCAAGGACGTCATATGACGGCCAGCGGGTGGGAAGTGGTTAAAACACATTTTTTTTTTTAACACAAAGTTTTCCATTTATACAAGATTTCTAACACATAGCATGCACATACCAAAAATGACACCCCAAAATAGATTCTCCTACTCCTCCTTAGTACGGCGATATCACATGTCTTAGACTTCCACAGCCTGGCCACATACAGAGGCCAAGTACAGCTGAGTATGGCTGAGCATGGCTGGGTATGGCTAAGCATGGCAAAGTATGGCCGAGCATGGCTGGGTATGGCTGAGCATGGCTGGGTATGGCTGAGTATGGCAGGGTATTGCAGGGTATCGCCGAGCATGACTGGGTATGGCAGAGTATGGCTAGTTATCACCGAGTATTGCAAAGTATGGCTGGGTATTGCAGAATATGGCTGGGTATTGCAGAGTATGGCTGGGTATGGCAGGGTATGGCGGGGTATGGCAGAGTATTGTAGAGTATTGTGGGGTATTGCAGAGTATGGCAGAATATTGCGGGGTATGGCAGAGTATTGCAGAGTATTGCAGGTATTGCAGAGTATGGCAGGGTATTGCAGAGTATGGCAGGGTATTGCCGAGAATGGCTGAGCATGGCTGGGTATGGCAGGGTATGGCAGAGTATTGCAGGGTATGGCAGAGTATTACAGGGTATTGCAGGGTATTGCAGAGTATTGCGGGGTATTGCAGGGTATTGCAGGGTATTGCAGAGTATTGTGGGGTATTGCAGAGTATTGCGGGGTATTGCAGAGTATTGCGGGGTATTGCAGAGTATTTTGGGGTACTGCAGAGTATTGCACAGTATTGTGGGGTATTGCAGAGTATTGCAGAGTATTGCACAGTATTGTGCGGTATTGCAGAGTATTGCACAGTATTGTGGGGTATTGCAGAGTATTGCACAGTATTGTGGGGTATTGCAGAGTATTGCAGGGTATTGCAGAGCATTGAGGGATGGCTGAGCATGGATGGATGGATGGCAGTTGTCACAGAGCAGCGCTGTGGGCACTACAGATCCAGCCCACAGCGCTGGTGCCATCCGATCCCTCCCCCTCTCCGCTCACAGTGTACCGATCGGTACAGAGAGGGGAGGAGAGGAACCGGCGTCATGAGATGACGCTGGTTTGTTTACATGTGATTGCTCCGTCATTTGGACCCGGCGGTCACAGATGTTCTCTGTTGCGCGCCCCAGCGGAATTCTGGGAGAACGTCACTGTACGCCCTCCCAAAAATATGCACTTGCTTGTCTCATCTCTAAGGATTGTTTCCACAAAGGTTACAATCCTCCAGTACAGAGCTAATTTCTAACAATGCGCTGAATGCTCTAATGCAAAACTATCCTACTACGCTGTCAGCCAATATGTGACGAACGTAGTTGCCAGATCCCTGCCCTCCTCACTAACAGGTGACAAGGACCGGCCAATCTCATACCACACTGTCACTTACGTAAGAATACCACTCTCAGCTGCACCCGGCACAACAATTTTCCAGCTTGCGGGACCACAATCTAGGTGTCATCAGCCTGAGAGCGATTGTCACGGGGCTAATTAACCAATTAACCCTATAACAATACCCCCTCTTTTGGACAGAGCAGGTGGAGACTCGTAATTTTAGCAATACCAATTATGATTTTAGAATAATTGTCTGTAACACACACTGGGGGTAATTTACTGATGAATGCACTGATGAATGCACTGCGCTGGTTCCGACCTTAATTGGTGCGCTGGATAGATCCTTAATCGAGTGTGTGAACCAGCGCACACACAGGAGTACCTGCACGCGAGAATGTTTCCAGCGCGATAGGACTGCGCTGGTTCTCGGCGAGGTACATCTCGCGCTCGCTGCAATAGGAAGAAGACATCTTCCTATTAAGGCAGTGTGAGAAAAACCTGCATGGGTTCCCCCTTCGGGTGCATGCCAGGCCCTCCGGTCTAGTATGGATATTAAGGGGAACCCCTAAACCAAAAAAACGGCGTGGGGGTTCCCCCCAAATCCACACCAGACCCTTATCCGAGCTTGCAGCCCGGCCGGTCAGGAAAGGGGGTGGGGACGAGCGAGCGCCACCCTTCCTCAAAGTACCCATCACACATGTTGAGGGCATGTGGCCTGGTACGGTTCAGGGGGGGGGCGCTCGCTCATCCCCACCCCCTTTTCTCACTTGCCAGGCTGCGTGCTCGGATAAGGGTCTAGTATGGATTTTGGGGGGGACCCCACGCTGATTTTTCGGCATAGGGGGTTCCCCTTAAAATCCATACCAGACCGATGGGCCTGGTATGCCCCTGGGTATGGGGACCCCCACGCCATTTTTTCTTACATTTTGGCATGGGGTCCCCTCCGAATCCATACCAGACCCTGAGGGGACCCCACGCTGTTTTTTTCACGATTTTTTTTTTTAGCCGGCATTTTTTTTTTTTTTACATTGAGCGGGAAGTCAGCTGACAGCTGATGACTCATAGGTTGTTAACCACTTCAATATCAGACACTTTTTCCTCTTCCCGCCCAGGACAATATTCAGCTTTCAGCGCTGTCACACTTTGAATGACAATTGCGCGGTCATGCTACACTGTACTCAAACAACATTTTTAGCATTTTGTTCCCACAAAGAGCTTTCTTTTGGTGGTATTTGATCAACTCTACAGTTTTTTTTTTTTTTTGCTAAACAAACTAAAAAAGAACAAAATTTTGGAAAAAAAAAGTTTTTCTTCGTTTCAGTTATAAAATGTTGTTTTCTCCTTCACTGTCGGACACTGATGAGGTGGCACTGATGAGGCGGCACTGATGGGCACTGATGAGGTGGCACTGATGGGCACTGATGAGTTGGCACTGATAAGGTGGCACTGATGGGCACTGATGAGGATGCACTGATATGTAGAATTGATGGGCACTAATATGCGGCAATGATAAGCAGCACTGATGGGCACTGATATGCAGCACTGATGGGCACTGATAGGCGGCACTGATGGGCACTGACTGGCAGCACTGATGGGCACTGACTGGTGGCACTGATGGGCACTGACTGGCAGCTGTGATGGGCACTGACTGGCGGCTGTGATGGGCACTGACAGGCGGCACTGATGGGCAGATAGGCAGTACTGATTGCCACTGACAGATGGCACTGATGGGCAGCACTGATGTTGAGGTACATCGGACAAAGATCATATAACATTTTTGGACATAGAAATATATAAAAATGAACAAGGAAAACTAGGAAGCAAACTATTTAGGAAAACCACCGCAGGAAACACAATACTTCATGCAACTAGCTTCCACCCTCAACCCCTTGTTAACTCAATACCATATTCACAGTATCTTAGAATCAAGCGCAACTGTACGGACAATTACATGTTTATAAAAGAAGCAGGCTTACTACGAGACCGACTATTAGCTCGAGGCTATACCCATAAAACTCTCAAAAGAGCCTACAAGAAAGTACTACAGGAACCAAGAGAGACACTTTTCCAACCCCGTAAACAGAATAATACTGATCAATTACGTATTATCACAACATATAACCAACAACAACAGAAAAATTATTCAAAAATATTGGCACATGCTTACTCTTTAGGCCATCTAGTACCAGATAAACCCCAATTCACTTTCAGGTGAGTCACTTCCATCAGTGACAGGATAGTGAATAGTGAATTTAAAAATGAAGAGACAAGAACACATTGTAAATACAAAGGCACTTTTGCCTGTGGATCTTGTCGTTATTGCAGATATATGCTTACTGAAAAAAATCTAACTCTTCCAAATGGGAAAAAATTTAACCCTAAACACTTTGCGAACTGCAGGACCACTGGAGTTGTATATCTTCTCCAGTGTACCTGTGGTTGTTTTTATGTAGGAAAAACAAAGTTGGAGTTTTGGAGGCGTGCCTACAGACACATACTCTCTATGCAAACGTGCGACCCAGATCTCCCTCTGGGCCGCCATGTTTCATTAGTACATGCAGGTATTTTCCCAAAGATAAAATTTCTGATACTAGATCGGATACACCCCAGTCATAGATGGGGTGATTGGAATACAATTCTCCTCCAAAGAGAGCTAAGATGGATTTATCATTTAAAAGCTACAGCGCCACCAGGCCTCAATGAGGCAGTCTGTTTTAAACCCTTCCTCGAGGGCTTTTGCTCCGGTGGAATGGAGAAATAAATAATACACTTCCTATATTAACCTCAAAAAAATCTGTGGATATGCCCCCCAATTCTTCATATCTAATAGAGGTGATATAAGGCATATATCTTCTGTTTACATCAATACTAAAAAAAACTCTATGTGTACATGCTTTATAATTCCTTTGAATTGTCTCCTTTTTATTTGAATGGCATACATGTCCGCATTTACTCGAGCCTCCCCCTCCAAATATCAATTAAAATATTTTATTCCAACTTACATAGCTATACTCAAGACCATATCCCCGCCACAGGGACTCTATATAGTATATATGATTACTCAATAATGCAAAAATATTCTAATATAATACTATATATGGAATAATTAATAACATATAAAGATTCTAACAATAAAAATAATAATAATATCAAAATTTGACATTATGGAGGACACTCGGGCCCAGCGGACATTGTATGCCATAATTATATAGGGAACACATATATATATTACCATATGATTAGACATTAATATGCTGTATATTACCTCAAAAGCAACTATGTGCCAATAATCATTTTTCATGGATCTAACCACCATGTTTTTTATATCAATATTTCTCTATTGTTGTTTGCTTTTCTTTTTTACATCAAGATTCTACTGATTGTGAAATAACTGTTTACTACATTTGTAATTTCCCTTTCTTTTTGTTTATTGACAAAACAAATGCTGTAAATCTTTCATTGTCATAAAAAACTTCATATTATTAGGCTGTGAATATCATAACCTAATTGTACTCCGGCTCTTGCTCTGTATATTTGCTCACTTATCTTGATATATACATACTAATATAATGTACTCTGTCAATCCACATTAAATGCTGATGTTTGTGCTTTAATATACACTCTTACGATTTGCAACCAATAATAACTTTACTTTTTTGTCTCCCCCTAGGTCTTTCCCTGGTGCGGATAGCCAGGACGATTACCCGCCACGGAAAGCCGCCCAGATACGTCATTTGGGCGGCGCCAAAGGAGATCAGTTGGACGGGGAAATCCCTCCGCCCACGATCTCCATATTGCTACTCCGGCGGACATGCGCAGCCCGCCGGAGCGACATTCCATGTCGGTGGGTCGGGTGTGCGTGATGCCGCTCCAACGCAAGTGCATTCGCGCATGCGCGGTAGGGGTGGCACCACGCATCCCTGGCTCAGGAGGCAATTACAAGGCTCCCCATAATTTAGGACAACCCGAATCAGCTGGACGCAGTACACAGCGCCAGCTGATTGGGTTCCTACATACATATAAAGCCAGATCCCCTCATTCCCAGCCAAGGCGTTGTGCATGCTGGACGCTGGGATACGGTGCTGGCAAACTTTGAATCTAAGTTAAACAGGTAAGCAAAACCCTCTTTGTATATATTATGCAATACAGTCCTCTTTGATGGTTCTGTGGCAACTCTTCTCCAAAGCATTTATTGATATATATGAACTGGCCACACTTTCATAAGTTATGCTGAATAAATGTTCTTATATAAAACATCTAATTCAATCAAATCATCCTGTATCTAGTCTCCATACTGTTTCCATAACACCTCATTTTTATATCTTTATATATTTCCTTTTTAAACTGCTCTGTCAGTGACAGATCAATAACTATACAAAATGATTGTCTCTATGGAACAAGCCATATAAGCCATTAAACAGAAATACTAAGATCTAACATCGTCAGATGCATTGCGCTATGCACATTTATTTGCGGCATTTCTCAATAATACTTTAATACTATATACATACCTTATACTTTAGTCAGATACTTTGCCATGACAATGCCACAATATTTTTTTTGACTTATCATTTCCTTGTTTGGATATATTCTATATATGGCGTATAAGTATAGCCTTACAGGCTTCTGCATATTTTATTCTTGAGACAAATCTGATACTTATAGGATTGTAAATACAATCCCTTTTTGTGACAGACTATATACATTTTTCCTTTACAGCCATTTATTTCCCTTGTCATTAAAATTTACCCTGATATATTATGCTACTCTTAGGGGATCCTTCCTGTTTTGCCTCAGTGTCGCCTTGGCCTGCACGCATACAGGAGGGATGGGGACAGGTGAGACACCACACCCCACTAACAGTGGGACCCCCACTATTTGACATCATTCAGCATCAACCCTGATGCCTTCTATGATAAATGCACCAGCAATAATGCCCAATATGATTCCAGTATTGGATTTTTAAAGGAACTCAATCTAGCATATTACAGAGTAAGTAATCCATCCTCACCCACTTATGACTAGATGATATGTATATTTACACACACAGAAGATATGATAATTTGACTTACTATCCTACATTCTAATCTGTTTTAGACGAACTGCTCTTTTTTTGTTACATCCCTGAAGAAGGACAATACTGTTTTATTCCGAAACACGTTGGGTGCTAATTAAGAGCTTTCGCACAACTCATTATTCTGTGAAGAAGATCACACTAATGATTTATGTAACTACGTAATATGCTTTGTGAAATCTATGAAACACTATGTTTTTAAATGATGCTATGTTTAAATAAAAATTCTGTTATTTTTTATACTTCGTTATACACAATTATTACGCAATTATATACATTAGTATCCTTAGCATAGTGCCGATAAAGTCCACTCAGGGGAATTTCTTCTTTTTCTGATGTTGAGGTACTGACAGGTTTTACTGCTGGGCACTGAGATGGGCACTGTGGTGGGCACTGATTAGCACTGATATGGGCACTGATTGGCACTTTGATGGGCACTGTGAGCTGTCTTTTAATTGGGGAACTGACGGACAGCTGAGGGGTCACACCTAAGATGTTGTGGCACATCTGAGGGGGCTGTGCTGATAATCAATGTGCTGATTATCAGCACAGCCCCCCCCCTGACAGGGAGAGCCGCGATCGGATCTCCCTGTCAGCGCGAACCAAGGAATGCCATTTACCGGCACTTCCTGGTTCTCGCGATGATCAGCTGTGATTGGTCACAGCTGATCACGTGGTAAGAAGCCTCTGACAGAGGCTTCTTATCATGATCGGAGATGTGGGGTGTCAGACTGACACGCGGCACTCGCGATCGCCACGATGCGCGCCCCCTGCGGGTGCGTGCCGGCATGTTACCCTGCTGGATGTCATATGACGCCCAGTCAGGATAACAGAAACACTTCCCGGATGTCATTCTGCATACGGCGGGCGGGAAGTGGTTAAGGACGCAGCAGCCGGCTTCCCGGCCCCCTTCTTAGCAACCAGCTATATACAGCATAAAAAAAAGGAATAAAAAAAACGCAAATCGTGGTAAAAACGCGATACTTGCATTTTGGATGCAGGTCCAGTGACATCTATTACAAGCAAAACGCTGCATTTTGCGGGGAAAAAAAAATCCCTGACCCTTTCCAAGAATGCAGAGGCACAAAAATGCATTGATGTGAACATGTTCCATAGGAACCCATGTTAAAAAATTCCCATGCATTTCTGCAAAATGCATCAAAAAACGCATTAGTGTGAATAGAGCCTAAGGCCCCTTTCACACTGGGGTGGTGGGGGCGTCTGTGGTAAAGCGGCACTATTTTTAGCGCCACTTTACTGTCGTTTTAGCGGCATTATTCGGCTGCTAGTGGGGCAGTTTTAACCCCCCATGGGGCGGTTTTAACCCCTCTGCTAGCGGCCAAAAAGGGGTTAAATCCGCCCGCAAAACGCAGCTGGATCAGCATTTTGCTGGTGGTATCACAGCGCTGCCCTATTGATTTTAATGGGGAGGAGCAGTGAGTTCACCGCTCCAAAAAAGCTGCTGGCAGGACTTTTTGTGACGCCCTGCCAGCACACCACTCCAGTGTGAAAGCCCTCACTGGAGTGAATGGAGCCGCTTCTTTAGGGCGTTTTTCAGGCGCTATTTTTAGTGCCGTAGCGCCTAAAAACCCCCCCCTTAGTGTGAAAGAGGCCTAAAAAAAGCCCTGCTAGCAGCATCTTTGGAGCGGTGTATAAACCGCTCCTGCCCATTGAAATCAATGGGACAGCGCGGCTATACCGCCGGCAAAACGCCGCTGCAGTGGTGTTTTGCGTGTGGATTTAACCCCTTTTTGGCCACTAGTGGGGGTTAAAACCGTTAGCGGCCGAATACCATCGGTAAAGCAGCGCAAAAAATAGCGCCGTTTTAGCGCTGCCGCCCGCACCGCCCCAGTGTGAAAAGGGCCTAAGGCCCCCCTCACACGGACGGACCTTTCAGGTCCGCCTCGGACCTGAACGGACACTCCATAGACCTCTATGGAGGGTCAGATGTCAGCGATGACATGTCCGCTGACAACCAACCCACTCCAATCCTAAAAACTGTAACAGAGGAAAAACCTATTTTTCCATCTATCTGCGGAGCGGATCAGGTGATGACGGACTCTACGGTCCATCATCATCCGATCCCCCATAGAGGAGAGCGGCACTCTGACAGGTCCGTCCCTGCACAGTATGCAGAAACAGACCTGTCATCTGCCTGCTCAGCAGGGATCAACGGAGCGATCCCCCGCTGAGCAGAGCGGGCTCCGTATACAGGGTACAAAGTCCCATCGTGTGTATAAGGCTTAAACACCAGAAATTCAAGTTTTCATATCTTTAAAGGTCACCATACACTGGCCAATCAGTTAGATCTTACATAAATTAGATTCAGTGCAAGAGCCGGTATTATTTTCTACAATTAGAAGTAATTCTTACAGTGCATCTTCCTATTACCGCTTTAGCCTAATGCTCTCTTTCCACTATTTCAACACCAAAGTTGCGTGATTTACAATGTGCTTTTTCGGCTTGTTTTCCACTATTGCAACTTGTCATGCCACTAGGGACTGAAAAGTTGCATCACAAGTTCTACCCCATGATTTACAATGAGTACCGTTCATATGTCTTCAAGTTGCAGCAACTTCAAAGTAGTCCCTGCACTATTTTGGTCCCACTTTGATGCGACTTGAGGTCCATAGACCTCAAAAATACAGAGGCATTGCTTCAAGTTTTGGCAAAAAGTTGGGGGAAACTTGCGGCAAAAAGCACGCAACTTTGGGCTTTCAATAGTGGAAACCGAGCCTTAATGCCACGCGACTAATTCAAAACATCTGAGAAAAAGTTGCACTGAAGTTGGAACAAAGTAGTGCAAGAACTTTTTTTGGAGTTGCACCAATTAGAATGGGGGAACATCGAAATACATGTGTTTTGACTTGTCCTGCGACTTCACATGTGTCAAGTCGCACAACTCCTTGCAGTAGTGGAAAGAGAGCTTAAGGCCACTTGGGACTGAAAAGTTGCATCACAAGTTGTACCCCATGATTTACAATGAGTACCGTTCATATGTGTGTGACTTGCTTACGCACATGCCGTATACACAGCGGGCACACATCTTTATTACAGAAATCCATAGTTGGCATGGAAATTAACCACTTGCTTACTGGGCACTTAAACCCCATGCTGTCCTGACCAATTTTCAGCGCTGATCCATTTTGAATGACAATTGCGCAGTCATACTTAGCCAAATGTTTTTTTTTTGTTTTTTTTTAAAGCGGGGGGTCCACCTATCTATCTTTTTTTTTTTTGGAGTTCATTCACAAACTTTTCTTCTCATGATTATCTACTCACATGTTCTGTGTAATAAGTCCGCCTGTGTCCGATTTCGTTGTAAAGAATAACTTATAAAATTCACTGAAGGCAGTTTCCATCTTCATTGTGGGCATTTGAAGCCCACAAGCATGTATTTCCTGGATGCGGTGAATGCTGTGCTCCCAGCATTCACCGAGATGTTGTGATGAGGCTGTTGCACAATGCATGCTGGGAAGCCTGAGACTAGCTCCCAGGGGACTGTGGGAGGTCTGGGAGAGGCTAGAAACACGCCTACTCCCATGGGAGGAAAACCAGGAAGTGCTAAGAAGATTAGAAAAAAAAGCAATTACGGCGATTTAAATTTTTTTACACAGCATGTCAGCATCTAAGCAAGGAAGAGAATGCATAGAGATAATGTTCAAAATTTGGGTGGAACCCCGCTTTAAGTTCCCACAAATAGAGCATTCTTTGGGTGGTATTTGATTACCTGTGTGTTTTTTTTTTTCTTTTGTTCAAACAAAAGAAAAGACAGATTTTTAAAAATAATTTGGTATATTTTTGGATATTTTGATATTAAATTTTGCAAACAGGTAAATTTTCTCCTTCATTGATGTACGCTGATGAGGCAGCACTGATTGGTTACACTGATGGTCAGCACTGCTTGGGATCACTGGTGGGCATTGATAGGTGGCACTGGAAGGGGGTACTGGTGGGCACAGATGAGGCAGAATTGTCCCTTGCACCTAAGCCAGTGATCAGCTTTTATTTTTATCCTCATGCTGTCAGCGTGAGTAGAAAAAATAAACAGATCGGCCCTTACTTCAATCTGTGATCACCCGAGTCTCAGTGACTACGTCCTATGACAGCCTCCCGGATATTCAGGTCCACACCGTGGCCGTCATTTGGCTATAGCACAGACACCAAGTGGTTAATAGAAAAACAGATGCAGATTTCTAGGACTAGCCAAAAATAATGTTTAGAGCAGGGGTCTTCAAACTGCGGCCCTCCAGGTGTTCAGGAACTACAATTCCCATCATGCCTAGTCATGTCTGTGAATGTCAGAGTTTTACAATGCCTCATGGGATGTGTAGTTCTGCAACAGCTGGAGGGCTGTAGTTTGAGGATCCCTGGTTTAGAGTCAAAGGCAACTGATGACTTTCTATTAAAGGTCTAAATGGGCCATTAACATGCATTACAATTGAACTTAGGAATGTGTCTTTGGAAAGTTAAGCTCATTAAAATCCTTTCTTATTTTTGCTTGGGGATAGACTGCAGAGGGATTATAAGTTTTGGGGGATGTCTACACCCCCGATAGGGTTAAGACACTACCAAATTTTGCCAATTTTGCATTCAAAATTATTCACTTCCTGTCACATAGCCAAACAGGAAGTGAGGGTAAAACCCTACCAATGTATGTCCCTTGGGGACAAACAGGTCAATCTAAATAGTTTCCCCATTCAGAAAATTGCACTCCAGCATTTTGCCATGTACATCCCAAATGATTATGTGTCTTGGGGTTTATTTACTAAATGGTAAATCCACTTTGCACCACAAGTGCACTTAGAAGTTCAGTTGCTGGAGATCCGAGGGGGACATGCAAGGAAAAGAAAAAACAGCATCTTTGCCTCTACATGATTGGATGATAAAATCACCAGTGCTACCCTTCTGATTTTCATCAACTACACTTGTATTGCAGAAAGGATTTGCCTTTAATAAACCCCAAAATACCTAATAATTTGGGGTGTACACAACAAAGTGCTAGAGTGCAATTTGCATAATGGGGGCACTAGTTAGATTGACCTGTGTCTCCCCAAGGAAAAATTAGGGTTTTACTCTCACTTCCTGTTTGGCTGACAGGAAGTGAAGCCAATTTTAAGAAAAGTGACAAAGCCCAACCTTTAACCACTTGACGACCGCCTCACGCCGATGTACGTTGGCAAGGCGGCACGGACAGGCAAAATCACGTACATGCGATCGGACCCCCCCCCGATGCCCGAGGCGGTCGTCTTTTGTTCCCCGGCGATTGGAGGTGAGGGGGAGGCCATCCGTTCGTGGCCCCCCCCTCGCGATCGCCGCCGGCCAATGGGAACATTCCTTTGCTGCTGTATGCTAAACAGCAGCAAAGGAAATGATGTCATCTCTCCTCGGCTCGGTAGTTTCCGTTCCAGCGCCGAGGGGAGAAGACATCACTGTGAGTGAAAACACACTACACAACACAGTAGAACATGCCAGGCACACAAAACACCCCGATCCCCCCCCCCCGATCGCCCCCCCCCCGATCGCCCCCCAATCACCCCCCCCTGTCACAAACTGACACCAAGCAGGTTTTTTTTTTTTTCTGATTACTGTATTGGTGTCAGTTTGTGAAAGTTACAGTGTTAGGGCAGTTAGTGTTAGCCCCCTTTAGGTCAAGGGTACCCCCCTAACACCCCCTAATAAAGTTTTAACCCCTTGATCACCCCCAGTCACCAGTGTCGCTAAGCGATCATTTTTCTGATCGCTGTATAAGTGTCGCTGGTGACGCTAGTTAGGGACGTAAATATTTAGGTTCGCCGTCAGCGTTTTATAGTGACAGGGACCCCATATACTACCTAATAAAGGTTTTAACCCCTTGATTGCCCCCTAGTTAACCCTTTCACCACTGATCACCGTATAAGTGTTACGGTTGACGCTGGTTAGTTCGTTTATTTTTTATAGTGTCAGGGCACCCGCCGTTTATTACTGAATAAAGGTTTAGCCCCCTGATCGCCCGGCGGTGATATGCGTCGCCCCAGGCAGCATCAGATTAGCGCCAGTACCGCTAACACCCACGCACGCAGCATACGCCTCCCTTAGGGGTATAGTATCTGATCGGATCAATATCTGATCCGATCAGATCTATACTAGCGTCCCCAGCAGTTTAGGGTTCCCAAAAACGCAGTGTTAGCGGGATCAGCCCAGATACCTGCTAGCACCTGCGTTTTGCCCCTCCGCCCGGCCCAGCCCACCCAAGTGCAGTATCGATCGATCACTGTCACTTACAAAACACTAAACGCATAACTGCAGCGTTCGCAGAGTCAGGCCTGATCCCTGCGATCGCTAACAGTTTTTTTGGTAGCATTTTGGTGAACTGGCAAGCACCAGCCCCAGGCAGCGTCAGGTTAGCGCCAGTAGCGCTAACACCCACGCACGCACCGTATCCTCCCTTAGTGGTATAGTATCTGATCGGATCAATATCTGATCCGATCAGATCTATACTAGCGTCCCCAGCAGTTTAGGGTTCCCAAAAATGCAGTGTTAGCGGGATCAGCCCAGATACCTGCTAGCACCTGCATTTTGCCCCTCCGCCCGGCCCAGCTCAGCTCACCCAAGTGCAGTATCGATCGATCACTGTCACTTACAAAACACTTAACGCATAACTGCAGCGTTCGCAGAGTCAGGCCTGATTCCTTGCGATCGCTAACAGTTTTTTTGGTAGCTTTTTATTGAACTGGCAAGCGCCAGCGGCCTAGTACACCCCAGTCGTAGTCAAACCAGCACTGCAGTAACACTTGGTGACGTGGCGAGTCCCATAAGTGCAGTTCAAGCTGGTGAGGTGGCAAGCACAAGTAGTGTCCCGCTGCCACCAAGAAGACAAACACAGGCCCGTTGTGCCCATAGTGCCCTTCCTGCTGCATTCGCCAATCCTAATTGGGAACCCACCGCTTCTGCAGTGCCCGTACTTCCCCATTCACATCCCCAACCAAATGCAGTCAGCTGCATGAGAGGCATTTTCTTTATGTCCTCCCGAGTACCCCTACCCAACGAACCCCCCCAAAAAAGATGTGGTGTCTGCAACAAGCGCGGATATAGGCGTGACACCCGCTATTATTGTCCCTCCTGTCCTGACAATCCTGGTCTTTGCATTGGTGAATGTTTTGAACGCTACCATTCACTAGTTGAGTATTAGCGTAGGGTACAGCATTGCACAGACTAGGCACACTTTCACAGGGTCTCCCAAGATGCCATCGCATTTTGAGAGACCCGAACCTGGAACCGGTTACCGTTATAAAAGTTAGTTACAAAAAAAGTGTAAAAAAAAAAAATATATAAAATAAAAAAAATAGTTGTCGTTTCATTGGTCTCTCTCTCTCTATTCTCTCTCTCTATTGTTCTGCTCTTTTTTACTGTATTCTATTCTGCAATGTTTTATTGTTATTATGTTATATCATGTTTGCTTTTCAGGTATGCAATTTTTTATACTTTACCGTTTACTGTGCTTTATTGTTAACCATTTTTTTGTCTTCAGGTACGCCATTCACGACTTTGAATGGTTATACCAGAATGATGCCTGCAGGTTTAGGTATCATCTTGGTATCATTCTTTTCAGCCAGCGGTCGGCTTTCATGTAAAAGCAATCCTAGCATCTAATTAGCCTCTAGACTGCTTTTACAAGCCCGGGGAGGGAATGCCCCCCCCACCGTCTTCCGTGTTTTTCTCTGGCTCTCCTGTCTCAACAGGGAGCCTGAGAATGCAGCCGGTGATTCAGCCAGCTGACCATAGAGCTGATCAGAGACCAGAGTGGCTCCAAACATCTCTATGGCCTAAGAAACCGGAAGCTACGAGCATTTTATGACTTAGATTTCGCCAGATGTAAATAGCGCCATTGGGAAATTGGGGAAGCATTTTATCACACCGATCTTGGTGTCGTCAGATGCTTTGAGGGCAGAAGTGAGATCTAGGGTCTAATAGACCCCAATTTTTTCAAAAAAGAGTACCTGTCACTACCTATTGCTATCATAGGGGATATTTACATTCCCCGAGATAACAATAAAAATGATTAAAAAAAAAAAAAAATGAAAGGAACAGTTTAAAAATAAGATAAAAAAGCAAAAAAATAATAAAGAAAAAAAAAAAAAGCACCCGTCGCCCCCTGCTCTCGCGCTAAGGCGAACGCAAGCGGCGGTCTGTCGTCAAACGTAAACAGCAATTGCACCATGCATGTGAGGTATCGCCGCAAAGGTCAGATCGAGGGCAGTAATTTTTGCAGTAGACCTCCTCTGTAAATCTAAAGTGGTAACCTGTAAAGACTTTTAAAAATGTATTTATTTTGTTGCCACTGCACGTTTATGCGCAATTTTAAAGCATGTCATGTTTGGTATCCATGTACTCGGCCTAAGATCATCTTTTTTATTTCATCAAACATTTGGGCAATATAGTGTGTTTTAGTGCATTAAAATGAAAAAAAAAGTGTGTTTTTTCCCCAAAAAATGCGTTTGAAAAATCGCTGCGCAAATACTGTGTGAAAAAAAAAAAAATGAAACGCCCACCATTTTAATCTGTAGGGCATTTGCTTTAAAAAAATATATAATGTTTGGGGGTTCAAAGTAATTTTTTTGCAAAAAAAAATAACTTTTTCATGTAAACAATGAGTGTCAGAAAGGGCTTTGTCTTCAAGTGGTTAGAAGAGTGAGTGATGCGTGACATAAGCTTCTAAATGTTGTGCATAAAATGCCAGGACAGTTCAACCCCCCCCCCCAAATGACCCCATTTTGAAAAGTAGACACCCCAAGCTATTTGCTGAGAGGCATGTCGAGTCCATGGAATATTTTATATTGCGACACAAGTTGCGGGAAAGAGACAAATTTTTTTTTTTTTATTGCACAGTTGTCACTAAATGATATATTACTCAAACATGCCATGGGAATATGTGAAATTACACCCCAAAATACATTCTGCTGCTTCTCCTGAGTACGGGGATACCACATATGTGAGACTTTTTGGGAGCCTAGCCGCGTACGGGACCCCGAAAACCAAGCACCACCTTCAGACTTTCTAAGGGCGTGAATTTTTGATTTCACTCTTCACTGCCTATCACAGTTTCGGAGGCCATGGAAAGCCCAGGTGGCACAAACCCCCCCCAAATGACCCCATTTTGGAAAGTAGACACCCAAAACTATTTGCTGAGAGGTATAGTGAGTATTTTGCAGACCTCACTTTTTGTCACAAAGTTTTGAAAATTGAAAAAAGAAAAAAAGAAAGGTTTTTTCTTGTCTTTCTTCATTTTCAAAAACAAATGAGACCTGCAAAATACTCACCATGCCTCTCAGCAAATAGCTTGGGGTGTCTACTTTCCAAAATGGGGTCATTTGGGGGGGTTTTGTGCCACCTGGGCATTCCATGGCCTCCGAAACTGTGATAGGCAGTGAAGAGTGAAATCAAAAATTTACACCCTTAGAAATCCTGAAGGCGGTGCTTGGTTTTCGTGGCCCCGTACGCGGCTAGGCTCCCAAAAAGTCCCACACATGTGGTATCCCCATACTCAGGAGAAGCAGCTGAATGTATTTTGGGGTGCAATTCCACATAGGCCCATGGCCTGTGTGAGCAATATATCATTTAGTGACAACTTTTTGTAAATATTTTTTTTTTTTTGTCATTATTCAATCACTTGGGACAAAAAAAAAAAATATTCAATGGGTTCAACATGCCTCTCAGCAATTTCCTTGGGGTGTCTACTTTCCAAAATGGGGTCATTTGGGGGGGGTTTGTACTGCCCTGCCATTTTAGCACCTCAAGAAATGACATAGGCAGTCATAAACTAAAAGCTGTGTAAATTACAGAAAATGTACCCTAGTTTGTAGACGCTATAACTTTTGCGCAAACCAATAAATATACGCTTATTGACATTTTTTTTTACCAAAGACATGTGGCCGAATACATTTTGGCCTAAATGTATGACTAAAATTTAGTTTATTGGATTTTTTTTTATAACAAAAAGTAGAAAATATCATTTTTTTTTTCAAAATTTTCGGTCTTTTTCTGTTTATAGCGCAAAAAATAAAACTGCAGAGGTGATCAAATACCATCAAAAGAAAGCTCTATTTGTGGGAAGAAAAGGACGCAAATTTCGTTTGGGTACAGCATTGCATGACCGCGCAATTAGCAGTTAAAGCAACGCAGTGCCAAATTGGAAAAAGACCTCTGGTCCTTAGGCAGCATAATGGTCCGGGGCTCAAGTGGAAAAAAAAAAAATAAATAAATAAAAAAAAAAAAAAAAAAACACCCACAGGACTTGGAAAAGAAGCAAGAAAAGCAAAATACACACATGTATGTTAATTTGAGACACTAACAGAATAGGTTTGACCCTTTTGCAGTGTAAATTAACAGGAGTTAAAAGGAGTGCACCCACAAATGGACATCTATTAAAGATTAAAACAACATTAGGCACAACATCTTGAGAAAGAATTTTAAAAATAAGGCAGCACAGACAGTTAAATCAAAGTGAACGTAAAACCAAAAATTGCCAACATAAAAAAAGATTTCATGGTAAAATCACCACCCAAAAAAAAAACAAAAAAAAACAGCAAACCAAAGTAACAAATAAATTGCATAAAAACACATCTGTTTTGCAACATAACAAACAAAATACATGTGTTAGAAACTCGATAAGGACACCCAAATGTACTATCTTGCCAGCCCCACACACACAATCTTAGCTCTTTTCAGGGCAAAGTAAAGATTGCTCTCTGCAAGCTTTATATAACATAGGTTTGTCTGCTAATGAGGCAATTGCAAACACATGGACAGTCCATTAAACACACAAAATGCAAGTTCACCCAGTGTAGAAAGAACTTCAAAGTGGGTACACCTGTTAAGGATGTCCTTAAATTACTAACCCAAAAAACACACTCTGAGCATGCCCAGAAACATCCAAGTGCTGTTCACACACAAAAAGCACCACCAAAAAAAAAACAAAGTCCCTGAGCATGCTCAGAACAACCCAAATGCAGCTAGCACAAAATAAGCCATCCCACTGTCCAAAATTAAGCACATCATCCAGCATGCACCAAAATTATAGATGGGACAAAACACCCCCTAGTCCAGGGGGGCAACTATAGAGCCTAACATGTGCAAAAGTTATACAACAAATACCATTGCAGTCTAAGGGAACTGACTTGGCAATTTTACTAGTCCCCACTTGGCTGGCTTATCTTCTAGTTATTGGCCTTAAAATGAGTATGGGGCCCAGGTCCCACCTTAAGGGACATATATCAATGTCACCAATTGGACAACCCCAAAAACGAAACAAGGAGAAATGCCTTTAAATGTGCCAAATTGCTTAAGGGCCAGTTCACACCAATGCAGTCCAGTGCATATTTTATGCATCAAAAACACATGGAAATTTGGTTATATGCTGTGCAATGGCATAGTTCACACCAGTGCTTGCCGTTCCAGTGCGTTCCAGTTCCAGAAAAAAAAGTAGAACATGCTGCATTTTTTCTGCACTGGACTGTATTGAAAAGCTGTAAAACGCATCAAAAATGCAATGGAACGCACTTGTCCTTATTTAAGGTTAAGAAAAAAGAGGGGTGAAAAAAAGCACTGGACTGCATCAAAAATGCACCATAAACGCACTGGAAAGCATCAAAAACATGCATGCAGAAAAGCACCTGGAACGCGTCCGGACTGCGTTTCTATGGTGTGAACTGGCTCTAAGGGCCCTAAGGGCAAGATCACACCATAGAAACGCAGTCCAGACGTGTTCCAGGTGCTTTTCTGCATGCACATTTTTTATGTGTTCCAGTGCGTTTTTGGTGCATTTTTGATGCAGTCCAGTGCTCCCCCCCCCCTCTTTTTTCCTAACCTTAAAGCCTGATTCACACCTATGCATTTTTAGTGCTTTTTGCATTTTGCAGATCTGCACTACAGTCCATTTAACTTGGTTTCCTATGGAACACGTTCTGTAGTGCAAATCTGCAAAATGCAAAAAGCACTAAAAATGCATAGATGTGAATCAGGCCTAAATAAGTACAAGTGTATTGCAGTGCATTTTTGGTGCATTTAGGTGCATTCCAGTGCATTATTGATGCATTTTACAGCGTTCCAGTACAGTCCAGTGCATAAAAAATGCAGCATGTTTGACTTTTTTTTTTGGGAACTGGAAACGCGCTGGAACTGCAAGCACTGGTGTGAACTATGCCATTGAAAACCTTATAACCTACTTTCCGCGCGTTTTTGATGCAGAAAAAAAATGCACTGGACTGCATGTGGTGTTTAAGGGCCCTTAAGGAATAAAAGTTATTTAAAACTACTCGCGGCTATAATGAAATGTCGGTCCTGCAATTAGGGATGAGCCGAACACCCCCCTGTTCGGTTCGCACCAGAACTTGCGAACAGGCAAAAAAATGTGTTCGAACACACGAACACCTTTAATGTCTATGGGACAAGAACATGAATAATCAAAAGTGCTAATTTTAAAGGCTTATATGTAGAGATGAGCTTCGAGTTCGAGTCGAACTCATGTTCGACTCGAGCATCGGCTGTTCGCAAGTTTGCCCAACAGCGAACAATTTGGGGTGTTCGCGGCAAATTCGAATGCTGAGGAACACCCTTTAAAAGTCTATGGGAGAAATCAAAAGTGCTAATTTTAAAGGCTTATATGCATGGTATTGTCATAAAAAGTGTTTGGGGACCTGGGTCCTGCCCCAGGGGACATGTATCAATGCTAAAAAAAGTTTAAAAAAATGCAATTTTTTCGGGAGCAGTGATTTTAATAATGCTTAAAGTGAAACAATAAAAGTGTAATATCCCTTTAAATTTCATACCTGGGGGGTGTCTATTGTATGCCTGTAAAGGGGCGCATGTTTCCCGTGTTTAGAACAGTCTGACAGCAAAATGACATTTCAAAGGAAGAAAAGTCATTTAAAACTACTCGCGGCTATTAATGAATTGCCGGTCCAACAATACACATAAAAGTTCATTGATAAAAACAGCATGGGAATTCCCCACAGGGATTAAACCAAGATTAAAAAAAAAAAATGACGTGGGGGGTCCCCCTAAATTCCATACCAGGCCCTTCAGGTCTGGTATGGATATTAAGGGGAACCCCGGGCCAAAATGTAAAAAAAAAATGATGTGGGGGTCCCCCTAAATTCCATACCAGGCCCTTCAGGTCTGGTATGGATATTAAGGGGAACCCCGGCCAAAATGTAAAAAAAAAATTACGTGGGGGTCCCTCTTAATTCCATACCAGATCCGATATGAAGGGGAACCCCGCACCAAAATTAAAAAAAAAAACGTTGCGGGGTCCCCCGGTCCATACCAGACCTTTATCCGATCACGCAACCTGGCAGGCCGCAGGAAAAGAGGGTGGAACGAGAGAGCGCCCCCCCTCCTGAACCATACCAGGCCACATACCCTCAACAGACCCCCACAACCACCAGCCAGGGTTGTGGGGTTGAGGCCCTTGTCCTCATCAACATGGGGACAAGGTGCTTTGGGGGGCTACACCAAAGCACCCTCCCAATGTTGAGGGCATGTGGCCTGGTTCGGTTCAGGAGGGGGTGCTCTCTCATCCCCCCCTCTTTTCCTGCGGCCTGCCAGGTTGCGTGCTCGGATAGGGGTCTGGTGTGGATTTTTGGGGGGGATCCCACGCCAATTTTTTTTTTATTTTGGTGCGGGGTTCCCCTTAAAATCCATACCAGACCTGAAGGGCCTGGTATGGACTTTTGGGGGGACCCCACGTCATTTTTTTTTTGGCATGAGGTTCCCCTTAATATCCATCCCAGACCTGAAGGGCCTGGTATTGAATTTCGGGGGAACCCCACGCATTTTTTTTTTCTGAATTGTGTTTGTTTTCTTAATGCTGTTTTTATCAATGAACTTGTATGTGTTTTGCCGGACCGACATTTCATTAGAGCCGCAGGAAGTGAACCACCGTTAAAAAAAAAAAAAAAGTCTAGGGGTGCGCCCGTTCAACCTATGCAAATGTTTTTACGTTGCCTGACATTTACTAATATTTTGCGGGTGCACTGAACTAAAGTATTTGAACAAGCGCAAATGCCCTTTGAGCATGCACAGTATATAAATTCACCTCCCGCAGTTTAAATGTATTTGCCGGCGCTGCCGGTTTGTTCCGAGAAAGTCACTTTCTCATTCTATATTGGCCATATTTGTGACTTGGACAGTTAATACTACACTTCCCCACATCACCCCACATCACCCCCATATTATTGGCACTTCCAGCTTGTTTTAATTTGAAGTTAAACATGCCGTGCACCAGGTCTATAGTGGCGTACAGATCACCTCTTCCTGTGCGCCGGGAAGAGAATAGTAAATGGGGGATCGCGCTGTGTTACCGGCGCAAATGCTTTGTAAATACGAAAATGTCATTTGCGCATCGGCGTGCACAGCAAGTCATGGCGCAAATGCTTTGTAAATCAGCCCCACTGTCACTACAGACGGGTATGTTCAGAAAGTTTATCCTATACAGTAGCACTCTTCAAAAGACAGGTTCTTTCTAGCTTGCATTAAGAGCTTTAGGGACAAGGTTAACACTTTTCAAAATAAGGTTTTAATAATGAAAAGGTCAAAATTGGTGCAAATAAAATATTTACAGAAAAGGTGTTTCAAAGAAATGAAGACAATATACAGCTACAGAGAAATAAGATAGAATTGAGGAGGAAGAATACTTGCAATCAATGGCCTTGGGTTGAACAGAGTTCGGTCGATGAGCCAGGTGTCAAAATGGTTTTCGAACTTGGCAGGTGTTTCTGATTTGATGGTAAAGGAGAACTGTCAAACTTTTCGTTGGGATCAAAGGGGTGTTGACAGCTACCAATGACCAATCGTCTGGTCATCTCATTTAGAGATTAGTTGCTGGGAGGTTTCTACATTTATGACAATGTCCCAGGTATAGTTTGTGATAAATATGTTTGTGGACACTAATAATGTTTGTAGTTTTTTTTTTTTTGCAAAAATATTGTTTTGATAAACATTTGTACAACTATCATGTGACCTAAAAATTAGTGGCATCATATTTTTTTTACCAGTCCATTAATTTCAGAAAATGTAAAGTTTGGGGGGGGGGGGGACTCTAAAAAACGTTGAAAGCTGTAGAGGAAAACACTAAAAAAACTGAAAATTTCAAAATAGGTCGGTTCACCTATGTTTAAAAGTGGAACTCAGGGTCTGGCAATGAAAAGGTTAAAGTAACAAGAAAAGATATGTGTATTCTCCATAAATAATCTATACACATCCATTACTTAATGCCCCTGTAATCTCTTTTTAATGAAATCTCTTCTTACTGTGTTTTTCTGCCTCCTTGTTAGTAGCGGTCACGTGCACTGCTCTTTGCACACTACACATACCATAGTCTGTAGTCCTTAGACTATCTCAAAAGCAAGAAAGAGAGGGTAGCTACGTTCCTAAATACAGTGGGACCATGGAGAACTAATGTAGCCATCCTCTAATTGGAAGTCAGATTACATTAGTGAAAATAAGCAATTTGGAGGCTGCTGAGAGCAATAGAAGGTACATTTTTGTATATAATAAAATAATCATGAGCCCATTAAGTGTGGCAAAGTGCCCGTGTTTCATACTCTTCATGATGCACACCAGTGGTATAATTTACTTACCAGATTTAGCTGACCACGTGTTACAAATTAGTCAAACAGTGCAGCATGACATTGCTCAAAACCCCAAAAATCTATTGGTTCCTACAATCTTCATAGCACTCATTAAAATAAGGTCCCATTAAAAAACACACACAAATGGAGAAAGAGCTCATAGTTTGGTGTCCTCAATTGAAAGTACACAAGACTAAAACTTGGTTTTATTTACCTTATTATTAACCCCCCCCCCCCCCCTCCACACACACACACACACACACCCCTTATCCCATACTTCTAATTGAAAAACGTTTCACCACACTTCTAGGTATACATTACGTAATGTGCCATGATTGGGATTTTGCTTTGGGGTGGATTCATGCTCACCATATATCTTTTTGCTAGAGTGTTCACTCTATGACTCACGTAATGTCCCCACCCTCTTTGGATTTTTTTAAATATATGTATTTTCTATGAACAAACAATTCTGACTTTGCTATCTTTTATGTTTGTATCTTCTCATCTTTGTATAACCCGAATTGCTAAATAAACGACCAAAGAGTTCCATTGCATTGTTTAAAGAACTTCACTAAACAATGTTCATGTGTAAACAGGTCACAAAAATCAACCTTGATAACATTTCTAAATAAATTCTATTTTTCAGAAAACAGTCTATAAGCTGTAAAAAGTCATACATGCAGTCTGTTCATATGTTATTCCCCTAATAGACAGCAAGCCTCTACTTAGCTCCTTTCAATAACAGAACAATGTCTATTTTGCAGTAAATGTAATTTCACAGTTCATTGAAGTTCCAGATGGCTGTACGGTTGTTCCAATGTTTACTCTGCATGCTATTCATTGGCTACTTGCACCGACATTGTCAGACTGACACAACATTGCTCAAGCACTATGCAGTTCCAAGTCTATATATTTAGTCCATAGCATTAGAGTCCTTGGAATGTCCTTTATTTTGAACTTTGACCATCTTTTGGATTAGGAGCAACTTTTACATTTAACGTCTAATCATAATAACTATTTTATGTTATCAATTAAAATAAAATAAAAATGCAAATAAAATGTAATAAACATGCACTATGGTAACACTGGTATCAACAGAAAAATGTCCCTTGATTTTTATTTAAATAATGGCAACTATGATGTACTGTAGTTATCCAGAAATATCAATTATGTTACCCACTTGAAAAAATTCTGCATTAGCTGTAATGGGGGGATTTTTAAAAGAGAAATTCCGGCTAGGGTTAAAAGTAACATAAAATGTATCAATGACACTTTTTTCTTTTTTTCATACTGCTGTGGTCAGCAATCAATACTGAAAAAAAAGCCTTCGATGTACTTTTGGGCTGTTTCCAGTGTCAAATAAGTGGTGATGTGAGACACAAAGACCTGAAGTGATTAGCTGTAAGTGAATGTGATAACTGAGATTTAAGGCCTAAAGACAGGCAAAGTGAATAAGGATCACACAGAAAAATCCACTTAACCACCATTGTAACCACCATTGTAAATATTTCTTAATGGAAATGGACTCCCAATCTCTGGGGATGCTGACTAATGTAATCGACCAAATATGGCTACATGGCTATATTTGGACAATCATGTCAACCAGCATCTCTGGCCTCACCTTTTACATAAAGCTGAATGGGACTGGGGATGCATCATCCATTTCTTGGATGCCAGTGGCTGCTAGCATAAAGAGAACCACACCCCTGAATAGCAAGCTGTCAGTAATTAGTGGTAGTTATGCCACCATTAATGAATGCCTTCCCACATAGCCATGGGTTAACTGCCATGGACAAGTGAACAGGCCATTTAGTTCACAATCTAAAGCTAAGTCCATACATCTAAATTTTGGGATGAATCCTGCATTGTCAAATTGAACATGGTCCTTTAGCATGAAAGTCTTTAGTATAATGCCCTGTACACACGGTCGGAGTTTCCGATGGAAAATGTCCGATCGGATCGTGTTGTCGGAAATTCCGACCGTGTGTGGGCTCCATCGGACATTTTCCATCGGATTTTCCGACACACAAAGTTGGAGAGCAGGAGATAAAATTTTCCGACAACAAAATCCGATCGCGTCAATTCCGACCGTGTGTGGCCTGTTCCGACGCACAAAGTGCCACGCATGCTCAGAAGAAATTCCAAGATGGAACAGCTCGTTCTGGTAAACTTAGCGTTCGCAATGGATACAGCACTTTCGTCACGCTGCAATGTTAAAAATGGTTTAATACAGCGCACTCTCTTCTTCTTTATAATGTGACAAGAATATATTAGTTTTGCTGCTCATATTCACACACACTTCTCACAAACTTATTTCATTACTATTTATCGTGATTCCCTCAATATATTTTGATTTCTCACATCTGACAACATATTTTTGTATATTTTTTATATATTTTTTGTCTTTAATGTAGATTCTTTTTTTGTGTTTGTCTTTTAATTTTTTTTTTTTTTTCGATTTTGATTTGTACTCCCGAAAATGTTTGTGTGTGTTTTTTGTGACAAGTTCCCACAACACCATTGATATGTTGTTCTATTTAATCTGTAGGAGATTGTTTGGTGTTGTTGTCCCTTGTTAATTTCACATTGTATTTTAGAAATGTACCTGAATCGTCACCAACAAACTGTCCTTTTTGGATGAAAACACACACAGGAGAGTAGAATTTACCTAAAAAATTTTATTAAGGGCTCACAACTAAACAAAGAGGGAGGCAACGCTGGAGAAACAGCAGAAGTGGGTGAAGCCTTGGACCCCCAGGGCAGACATCAACTATTTTTACACAAAATTGGTGGCCTGAGGAGTCCATATCTAAGGGAGGGCAGTCTGGTCCAAAAGTCCCAGAGATCATGAACAGCAGCAGATGACATACATGTCCCCAGGCTGTGGTCATACGAGAGACTGCAGCTTTTGTCAGACCAGACTGAACCCAGGGTCATCACTCTCTTGCCTTCCTTCCACGCTTCCTTACACGCGGTGGCTCTGGTGGTGGAGTTGTGGCAGCAGGAGGAGGAGGATGGTCCAACTCAACCACGTCGGTCTTGGGTGTTAGTTCCCCACTCACCCCCTTACGTAGGACTTTATAAAGCAGGTCCTCACAGAGCCTGTGTTGACCCTCCTGCATGCCCTGCAATTTGGTGGCAGCCATGCAGGCAAAGGCCTCTTCAGGAGTTGGTAAGGCTCGGAGGGACGCCGAAGCCTCCTGGATCAGCCTGAACGCTGAATCCTGCATGGGACTCGGAGTGGCCTTCCTGGCTCGTTTATATGGCAGGTGGAGGGGAGGGACCTGAGACTCAGTCAGGCTGCAACTGGTCCCTGGCTTCTCTTGGCTGACACTGAGCCCCGCCTCCTCCTGGCTGCAACTAATCCCCGCCTCCTCCTGACTGCCACATTCCACAACCTCCTCTTGGCTGAGGTCTTCCTGTGTATGAAAAAGGGACATAGTTTTAGTATTTTTTCCATCAATCACACACAATTTTCACCTCCTGACTGCTGCAAATTGAATGTTAACAAATATAACAGACTATCCTTCTGAGCCCAGCAGTTTTCATTCTTGTCCCAATTTTGGGTGCCCACTACTGTCTATTGATATGTAAAACACTTTCAATTAGTGATCAATAATAACATCTAGTAAAAATCATTTCATTATTGCCCAGAAATCCGTAGAACAATACTATACCTGGCTCCAGCTGGGCTCCTCCACTTCTTCCTGGCTGGAAGGCCCAGGTTGGACATTGGAAGCCTCAGCTGGTATGGAAGGAAGAGCGGAAGGAAGAGTGGAGAGGGATTCCCTGACTTCAGTGTGGTCTGACAGAAATCGCAGTCTCTCGTAGTACCAGAGCCTGGGGACATAAATGTCATCTGCTGCAGCTCCGGATCTCTGGGAATCTGTGACCTTCTTGCGCTCCCTAAGATATGTGTTCCTCAGGCCACCAATTTTGGCTTTTAAATAAGGGATGGTTGCTGTGGGGACCACCGGCTTCACCAACTCCAGCAGTTTCTCCAGCGCTGCCTGCCTCTTCTGTTTGTGATTATAGTGGGGGTGTCTCACTTGCCACAGACAGGGCAGCTCCCTGTATTTGTCAATGAACAGGGGCAGGAAATTGTGGTCGTTGAACCCATCCATTTTCTCTGCAAGACACAACACAAGACAAACCCTAATGTCAGGCAAAACTCCCCTAATCTTGTTACAATATAGGCTTCCATTTGGAAGCAGTATAGGTGCAAGTTTAGATCTTACCTTCGTTATCACGATCGGCGTCTCCAATGCTCCTTCCTCCGCTCACAGATCGTACGTAATACGCACGTGTGTTACACTTTATACACACTGCACATGCGTATAACTCCGCCCACCCCTGACGTTCTTTCTAGTCTATTCCCCGCCCCTTTTCGTTCGGCGCAGTGGGGGAAGAGCACATGGCGGATAGACAGCAGGTGCGTGCTAATTGTAGCAATGAGGACGAGGAGGAGGAGGTAAGGCCGAATCCAGACACGTCCCAATCCAGAAGGAGATTTAAGGACTCAAATATGTCCTTTGGGGAGATGTTGGAGATGGTGGACATCCTGAAGAAGGCCAACTATGATGTAAAGTATGGGCCTTACCCCAACCCCAATGTCCGAAAGGCCAAGATCATGGCGAAAGTGGTCAGGAGTCTGCACCGGAATTTCGGGGTACGACGATCGAAAGATCAGCTCAGGAAGCGGTGGTCAGACCTCAAATTACGAGAACATGAGCAGTACAGAAAGATTCGGAGAGTGCTGCAAAAAAGTAAGCAGTTGTGCTGTGTTCCAATTCTTTTTGTGTTTATTACGTTCGTGCTGCTCCATGTGCTTTTAGGAACTGTTGTACAGTTTAAAATGGCAACTTTCATGTTCATGGGCACATTATTCGTTCGGATCAAACATTTTTCGTTCCAACTATAAAATACCATTGTTTAGCTCATATGCATTTGGCCACCATTTTGACGCCCTATACTTGTCTGCAAAGAATTGGGTTGTGTAGATGGCTTTGTTATTAGAATGAAATGCAAACTAGATTGTGTGTAAGGAGAGGACACTGAGCAGCTGTTTACACATCTGGACACTGGAGCACTAGTGTGGGACAAAAGAACAAAATTTTTATTAGGGGGGCACACAGGTGCTCCAGTGTATACTATAGGGGGGTCTCCATCTGTGAAGCTTGTACCAAACAGGTAAAGTATTGCATGTTGACAAAGGGCACTAAAAAAGCTACATCTTGGAACTCTGCTAAAATTGACAATTGTACCCCACTTCCAAGCAATGTTTCATCTTTATAGTTCTGCCATCAAATATCTGTGTGCTAAGTATACCATTTTTGTTTTACATAGGGGATAAAAGACTCAGAGGACACCCCTCATCCGAGGAGACCAGAGCCCCCCCCCTCTGGAAGAAGGGGAAATCCCCCCAACACAAGCTGAGCAGGAGGAAGAAGACGTGGTGGAACTAGTCACCACAACAGGTGAGTGTCTGCAACCACAGGCTCAGATAAGAGATGGATGGCGGCATTTTTTTTAAACCTAATTTATTTTGGGGTTCCTCTCTTTTTAGGTGATCGTGAGGTTGTGGATCCAGATCCTTTCACATCCGAAAGTGCCCAGATCCTGATCGGGGAGATCGTGGGGTGTAATTTACAATTGGAAATCATCAGGCAAAACATCAATGATGTTATTCCAAAAAATAAAAACATCATTGATGTTTTGGGGTGAGTTTAATGCCCCTCCAAATCACTTTCTTCTTTTGTGTGCTACAATGTGCAAAATGTTTTTGTGATTTTTCCCAAAGCCAAATTTGGAGGATGCACACAGTGTGTCAACATGTGCTATCTGCCATCACGGGAGATCAATGGACGCGTTTTGGGGGTGCAACCCCTTCCTCAATAATAAAGTAGCTGAGAGGAAGGGCTTGCTCCCCCAAAACACATCCCTTGATCCCCTGTGATGGCAGCTAGCACATGTTTACATTGGTAAATTGGTGTGCATCTTCCAAATTTGGCTTTTCCAGGGGTGATTTCCCCCCCATCTGAACGCAATATCAAACACAGTTCCTAAATACTCATGTCTGATATTGCCTTCAAATTCGACCAAATGTGACGTTTGTAAGTTCAAGATTTGTGTCTTTTATTGTTGGTTTTACACATGCCTGTTTTATCTAAAATGGACATTTTGAGTTTTGATAATGCCACCACAAAAATTGGTATACCACAAACATGTTGGTTTGTTGGAAAAACCTTTGGTAAATGCACATGTGATTGTGCAGGTATTAAAAAGATTGTTAATCAAGAATGTGTGGATTATTGTCTCAACGCTACAACACTTTTGGGGTGATGTAATTGTTGTTTTCTGAGAAAATGGGGGTTATTTCCTAAGGGCAAATCCACTTTGCACTACAAGTGCAGTTTCAGTGCAGTTGCAAGTGCACTTGTAGTGAAATGCGTTTTTGCATTTAGTAAATAACAGCCAACAGCGCTTTGTATAAGGTTACACAATCACGCCATTTTCTGCACTCAAAACATTTCTGTCAGGGTCAGCTAAAACAAACACAAGCAGTAAATGTCCACAAAGAATTTATTTTTTTTTTATTATAAAAAGGCTTCACAGATTGTCTGGCATATTGATAGCCCCCCTACCCGCAAAGAACTCCAGGTAGCATAACCGGACATCACGGGCACTCAGGGAGGGCAAGCCAGGACAGCCACTTTCAAGCGCCGTCAGTGTGGTTTGATGTATGATTCCGGCCTCAGGCCCAACTGAGCCAGCGTAGTTGGCCGAATGTTTCCTTAAAAAGTTATAGAGAATACAGCATGCCAGTATAATATGGTTCAGTTTATACTCCGCCATATGGATGGGTGTCATAAATAGGCGGAACCGGCTGGCCAGGATTCAAATGTGTTCTCCACCACTCTTCGGGCTCTGGCCAGCCGGTAATTAAAAACCCTCTGTTCCGGGGTGAGGGTCCTCATTGGGAATGGCCGCATCAGGTGGTCCCCCAGCGCAAACGCTTCATCAGCAACGAACACAAATGGGAGTCCTTCAACATTGTCCTCTGGAGCTGGCAAGTCCAAGCTGCCATTCTGGAGATGCCTGTAGAACTCCGTCTGGGCGATGACTCCATCATCGGACATCCGGCCATTCTTCCCCACGTCCACATACAAGAAGTCGTAATTAGCCGACACCACCGCCAACATCACTATACTATTGAACCCCTTGTAATTATAATAGTACGACCCCAAGTTGGGTGGTGGGACGATGTGGACGTGTTTCCCATCAATTGCCCCTCTGCAGTTAGGAAAGTCCCATTGCTGGGCAAAGTGGGAGGCCACAGTCTGCCATTCCTGTGGCGTGGAAGGAAACTGTTGAGGAAAAAACAATAAACATTACTATTTTTACTAAAATGGCAAGCAGATTAGACACAAACATTATGGGGCAACCTCAAGATAGCATTTAGTAAGGGGAATTTAACAAGGCCAAAGTATAAGGTACACCTATCATATTCCCCCTCCCCCCCCCTCTCATGGACCATTTCTAACATTATAGGGGGTGTGTGGAAATCTTGGACAGGTAACCCTCTTCACTTCATTGAGAGATGAATGCCTAAATAATGGGTATTACTTTGAACAGACCCTCCTTAGTTACACTATTAGCAGCCCACTGGACAGGTAAGAAGTGTCATAATACAAAGATATAAATATACACTGTACACATTTGAGGACATTTGGACATTCTGCTATTACCTATCAAGATAATAATAGGATCCCAAAAATTTAAACTGTACCATTTGAAAGTATACAGGCAGGCCCTTGCACTACATGCTTTGGGGAATTCATCCATAAATCTGAGCACTAAAGAGGTGGGTATAGTGTGTATGGGTTTGGCAAAGTCAGCAGATAGATGATTGAGGATAGAGAATTGGGATCAGCTGACTTAGCAGTTGGGGGAGGGAGGGTTACTAAAAATTATTTGGGGACACCACAAAAAAAAAAGCCTCTGGCACTCTGCCTGAATTTAAATCAAAAATAACATTTCCAAACATTTTAGGGGGTGTTTGGGGTAAAGCACTACTATGGAGCTGATAAAATACATTGTTAAGTGACTACATGAGGTGAATATAGGGCAGGAGACACCATGCTGGGGAGGTTAGTGAAGGGCAAATATGTATGAAGGACCTAAAATAATAATTACATTAAAATCCAGCATGCATGAGAACAAAGGGGACATTCACAGCATATTCCAATCATGGTAATTAGGGAATGAGGAAAGAAATACAATATATTAGCAAACATTCAATACAATAAAATGTGACATTAAAGGATAAAAATCTTACCTTCATATACTCTTTCTGCAGGACCTGGATGATGGCAGAACAGGTCTCTGGGATATTGATCCCCAGAGCCTGGGGGGAGATGCCTGTCGAGACCTTCAAGTCCTGCAGGCTTCTCCCTGTGGCCAAATACCGCAGGGTAGCGACCAACATCTGCTCCGGAGTGATGGCTTGCCTCATGCAGGTATCCTGCCTGCTGATATAGGGGGTCAGCGAAGCCAACAAACGGTGAAACACAGGGTCCGTCATCCTAAGAAAGTTCCTGAAATCATCAGGATTATTCTCACGGATCTCACGGAGCAAAGGCATATGAGAGAACTGGTCACGCTGAAGCAACCAATTCTTGGTCCATGAACTCCTCCCCACCCTGTTCATGGACTGGACTTGTGTCAAGGTCAGGACCCCAACACCAAGCCCCCGCACAGCACGAACTCTACGAGGAGTACGCATACGAAACATGGCTAGAAAACGGTCGGCTGCTCAGAACGAAGTAACAGAACGCACTGAAGAACAGCAAGGCCTGTGAAGAGCGAACTGAAAAACAGTTACGAACGAACAAAAATACAATGACTACTTAAAGTCACGCGGAACTTGCTGCACGCACTGAAGAGCAGATACAAACCCACAAGCACAAACTGAACGGCAGAAAACGATCTGAAAGCCACGAGTCTGAAAAAGCGCGAATCGTCTCTCACCAAACTTTTACTAACACGAGATTAGCAAAAGGAGCCCAAAGAGTGCCGCGCTTGGTTCTGAACCTGCCTTTTCTAGTCTTGTCATACGTGGTGTACGTGACCACGTGGTTGGCGATCGGAAATTCCGACAACTTTGTGCGACCGTGTGTAGACAAAAAAAGTTTGAGCCAACATCCGTCGGAAAAAATCCTAGGATTTTGTTGTCGGAATGTCCGAACAAAGTCCGACCGTGTGTACGCCCTATAACTGATTTATGGAGAGCAATTATTGCTGGTTAATTTTATTAGGCTTATTAACATTTGACTTTGAATTAGGAACTTTATTTGCTACAAATGACTTTAATGCTGGGAAATAACACTTACTGATTACATTTATAGATAGGGTACTAGAAGATAATAGGGAGATCTGAGTGCCAGGGTTTAAAAGGTAATTCCAAAATTTAAGGTGAATCTGTTAGTCCAATAGTCAGACTAGATTGACAGTTTTAAGAGGTGGGTATTACTTAAAGTGGAGTTCCACCTAAAAAAAGAATATAAAGTCAGCAGCTACAAACACTTCAGCTGCTGACTTTTAATAGAAGGACACTTACCTGTCCAGGGCACCTGCAATGTCCTCACCCGAAGCCGACCCGTCCCTCGGCTCCTGGTGGAGGTGCTGGCATTGCTAGTAAGGGAATCAGGAAGTGAAGCCTTGCAGGTTCGCAGCCTGGTTCCCTACTGTGCATGCGCGAGTCACGCTGTGCATTCTCAGTGGTCCATGCTGTCTTCTGGGACCTGTGTGTTCCGGGGGGATGGAGGAGGGGCTAGACATGTCGTAGATTGCTGCGGATACTGGAGCGATCTTTTGCCGGAAGTGGAAGCAAATACGTGTATTAGACAGGTATCTGCTCGCCCCTCCCCCCTGAAAGGTGCCAAATGTGACACCGGAGGGGGTGAGGAACATCCGGACAGCAGAAGTTCCATTTTTGGGTTGAACTTTAACATGAAGCAAGAAAAAGAGTGTACATGGTTACTTGCCAACAGGAGGTCTCACAAGGAGTCAAGGAACATTTGCCACAACCTGAGCAAGGGGCAGGGGTTATAAGGGGCTACAGCAACAGCCAGTTGGAGCCTGGAAACACCACAGATCAAAGTACATATTTGCCAGAACACCATGGATCTTCAATTAGTGTCCAGAGGTTTTATTCTTTTTCAGGCATGGAATGTGATCACATGCCTGAAGAAGGGGTCCTGCATGGCCCCAAAACATTGCTCTTCTCTGCTGTGATGCGATCACTTTTGAATAAAACTCTTGGATGCTATTTGAAGATTTATGGTGTTCTGAAAAATATGTACATTGATCTGAGGTACATGAAATCTGCGCAAGCAACAGCACTTTCAATGGATTGTGTTACTGGATAAAAGAATCAATGAATCATACCTTCCTTTATAATATAAAAAGCTAAGCTAGAGTTTCATTTCTCCAAAGTTTTCTTTTACCATTAAACATAATGTCTTAGTCACAGTTTTATTTTGGCTCAGGGGAATTCTGCCATCAGTAGCAAGTTCTCCTCCTTGTTCCTTTTCCACTTCCCACCTCTTCCTTTCTATTGGCCAATTAGATTATAACTGCCTGACTAGCCACCCCCTGATGTGCCCTCTTTCTATTTCCATTAGCCCCCTGCAGCCCTTCTCCCACAGTTTCTCACTTAGAAGCATTTGGATTAAGGGACATCCCTTTGACTGCTATACTTCCTCCCCACAAACAACTTCTCCTATCCCTATACCTATTGATTATGTTGGCAGTGAGCCTGGATGATAAATGGGATTGCTCTCTCCCTGCACAAAAAACACTTCTTTCCCTGGTTACAGAATGTATCGAATCCTGGTCCCCCACTGTGAGTGGTGGCTCCTGTCACTGGCCTTTATTTCACTACTCTGTCCTATAGTGATTTAGGAACCAACAGATGGAACCACAGCACTGAGCTCGGGATGCAGGCATTTGACAAACCTGAAGGTTTTGGATGTCAAAAATTCTCCTAGAAGCCATAGCTCTTGAGGAAAAGTAGGTAAGTACTCAATTTTTTTTTTTTGTGATTCAATCTGGATTTACATCTTTGTGGTGTATTAACACAAAATAAATCTAAAAAGGTACATGCACTATTTTATGCAGTGCACCACAATGCACAGTAATACATTACCATTTGTTGTGATGCGCTGCAACAAAGAAGCATTTGGAAAAGTTATTGGAGTGCTGCAGTATCTGCAATGAAAGGCAGCACAGTACATCGATATGCATAATGCAGGGACAAATCACTATGGTATGATTGAACTGTATCATTACATGAATATACAGATGTACATGGGCATAGTGAACAAGATCCCTGAAACTAACAAATTGTACACTGAAGTTCCATGTGTACGCTGCAGTCTAATGCTACATACACGACCGGACTTTACGGCATACTTGGTTCAGCGGACCAGAGTTCGTCGGACAATTCGATCGTGTGTGGGCTCCAGCTGACTTTTTTTCCCCAAAAGTTTGACGGACCTAGAAATGAAACATGTTTCAAATCTTTTCGACAGACTTGAGTCCGGTCAAAAAGTCCGCTCATCTGTATACTAGTCCGACGGACAAAAACCAATGCTAGGGCAGCTATTGGCTACTGGCTATGAACTTTCTTGTTTTAGTCCAGTCGTACGTCATCACATACGAATCCATACAAATCCGTCGGACTTTGGTTGATCGTGTGTAGGCAAGTCCGTTCATTCATAAAGTCCGTCGTAAAGTCCGTTGAAAAGTCCGCAGGACACAGTCTGCCGTAAAGTCCGCTCGTGTGTACGCGGCATCAGACTGCAATGTGCTTGACTTCTCTATAATTCTGCTTTTGTCCTGTTTGTTCAGATAAGGTTAAAGCTAATTGATTGTTCACTTAGCAATAAAATGCACATGCATGAAACAAAACAGCAGGTTTAAAACACCCCTACACTACACTCCCGGACGAAAAATGCAGCTTATGTATGGGTACTTATCATTGGAACTTCCATTCCAAGCAACAGTGTATGAAATTTTATACTTGATCTTACTGTCACCACCATTTGTACATCTGCTCATACACAATGTGATACACCCAGCACCACATGCACAATGTTTTTATTTTACTATTACTGTTTTTTTTACAATGTCCTTTTATGGTATGAGTACACACTTTATGTGGTATCATTTCTGCATGAGATGTGTGTGTAAAATCACTGACAGTGGTTAGGTAGACCCAAAAACTAGAGAAATTTTTGACTAGAAATTTTTTATTTTAGGCAATCCACTACTGGTGAGCCATAGGATGCTGGAGTGCACACCTCCCTGGCGATATGATTATGTCAGATTTTTTATGCTCACAGCGGTACAATGTTTTGCATGGAAATTTGGCGTTTTATATTGTAGGCCTGCAATTCTTAGGAATAACACACTTAAATCTGTCCAAACAAGAGGCTAGTAGACAGCCCGGGTATGATAACGTTTGAAACACGAAATCATAAATTATAATATAATAAATTAATCTAAATAATTATAACAAATAATAATATAATAATAATAATAATATTTATTTAATAATGTAATCAAATCAAAATCACTGAAGTTTGCTCAGTTGCAGAATTATCGCTGTCATTATATTCAGTGTTTGATGATGAATTTCCCCAAAAATCACTACCACTCAATTCTGCAAGTGATTCTAATTTATTATTGCTGTTTTCTAGCTGGTCCAAAACCGCTTTTGATGTAAAGAGACACTTTTTGGTTGCTATGAGCAATCTCCAGTTTCCTGGTAGAAAGAACAGTATATATAATATAAAGCTGCATGCAGGGCACTGGACAGACCACTAAAAGGGTGGTGAAATAATTGATACAGTAATGTAATCTGTAAGATTACAGTGTACTGTATGTGTAATGTATTTTTAACGTTTTGAATTTGGCGCCGTGCTCCGTCCCCGTGCGTCACAACACTCGCAGGGAACGGAGCTCGGCACTGTGATAGATCGAGCGGAGACACAGCTCGTACACACAGCAGGAAGACATCGTAGGATCCTGGAGACAAGGTAAGTAACTTTGCCTGGTCCTGCAATGCGATCCCGAGTGTGGCTCGGGGTTACTGCTTTTGGTACTGAAAATTTACCCCGAGCCACAATCGGGAATACCGCTAGGGAGGTTACAGGGATATTAAAGGTTAACCACTAAAGCTCCAGAAGATTTTACTTCTGCAATGCTCTACTTTAACTGGAAATTGCCCGGTCATGCAACGCTGTACCCAAATTACATTTTTATAATTTATTTTACACAAACAGAGCTTTCTTTTTGTGATATGTGATAACCACTGGGTTTTTCATTTTTTTTTATAAAGAAAAAAAGACTGAACATTTTTGAAAATCAAGACAATATTTTATACTTTCTCCTATAAAACATATCCAATAAAAAAAAAAAAAAAAAAACACATTTTTTATAAATTCAGGCCAAAATGTATTCTGCTACATGTATTTGGAAAAAAAATCCCAATAAGTGTATGATAATTGGTTTATGTGAAAGTTATTTCTGATATTTACTTGTTTTTCATGCATTGTGGGCATTTGGGAGAGTCTCCTGAGGATATATATAAAAAAACGCTTCTAACCTCAAATGCTCAGCTTGCATAAGCGTAGTATGCAAAAGCTATAAAACCGTATGTTTTTTACCATTGGTTTCCAGTGTTCAGAAAAGGTTTTCAACCGCCCTGTGTACATGAGCCCTAACAATGTTTACTGTGTTTATTATGTGGTGTTTTCACAAAGCAATGTGCTGGTTTTTACTCTGTAGCAGGGAGAAAAAACTCTGTGTTGTTTACTGAACATGTTAAACTTACTTGCTCTGTGCAATGGTTTTGCACTCTTCTGGGGTCCCACACCGATTCTCCTGGCTCCTCCTTTTCTCCAAGTGCCCCCATAGCAATCCACTTGTGCATGCTTGCTCCTGAGCCTTGCTCTGTGTGTCCATTTACGCACAGAAGGCAGCTTGGCCCCACCCCTGCTCTCTCCTCATTGGCTCACTGGCTATGATTGACATCAGCAGGAGATAATGGCTCCCAATGCTGTGTGAGACAATGAGGAGAGAGCAGCTGCTCTCATGCACATGGCTGGATCGTGATGAAGCTCAAATAAGTATTAGGGGGCTGCGAGGGAAGCTGCATACTGAAGTTGGAATGCATGAATGTAAAAGAACCTTCAACCTTTAGAACCACTGTAAGTAATATTATAAGCAAATGATTTGTTTGTCCCAAGTATAGCTGAAGGATCCCGAGTATAGCCGTACCTAGCCAGCCTAGCCGATACTTTCCAGGAAGCTGCTGAGGAGCTTGCATTCCAGCCTTTCAGCCAGATAACATTCCTTTCCTCCCTCACCAGCAGCTGCTCTACAGTAGTCAGTCACTTTCCTGCCAATTTTTGCATTAAATGGTCATTTCCTGGAGGTCCTTCTCCTATGCAGTATAAGCAGATCTTCTTCTTATGCAGTGAGTACAACTTGCATTTTAACCTATTGTCTAATCTGCAAATAGATGATGGTGCCCTCTTGGGTTTGCTTTTGAAGTACGTCTACTATACCCTTGTCATGGGAGTGCTAGCTGTAGCTTTAGTTAACCTTTAGAAGCCCTCCACAGGCATTTATATGGCTTCACTTATGATTGAGTAAGCTCTATGAGTTAACTAAGCTGAGTTCTACAGGGTTTTACTCAGTGCCTACTAAAACCTTAAAATAGTTGCAAGGTGCTTACTGAACATTATATTCTTTAGACAATTTATGTTTATTAGTTAGGGTAACTAAACACCAGCCTGTGAAAGAAAATTTCTTTAAAATTAAGGATATTCCCTTTTTAAATAATTTTTAACATTGAAAGGTTCTTGCCCGATTCCTGTTCTGGTAACAAGAATTAAAAAATTTTATTATATAAATATTATTATTTTAATTTTAAAAAGTTTTAACCTCTGACAGGGGTCACCAAGACAATAGATTGCTTGAATCTCCATGGGTGGGACACAACATCAATATAAACCTGACATGGACTATAAAACTCTACCAAAACTATCAGAGACTAAAAAAAAGTTTTGCCTTTAGATATACCCTAATTATTCCTCTGATTGCATGTGTGTTTATTTCAGTCGTCACTGGGAGCTGTCGTAAATATAACAAAAAGGTGCTTGTCTCGAGTCCCAAGTATGATCAGAAGTAGGGATGAGCTTTGAGTTCGAGTCGAACTCATGTTCGACTCGAACATCGTCTGTTCGCCAGTTCGCCGAACAGCGAACAATTTGGGGTGTTCGCGGCAAATTCGAAAGCCGCGGAACACCCTTTAAAAGTCTATGGGAGAAATAAAAAGTGCTAAGTTTAAAGGCTTATATGCATGGTATTGTCATAAAAAGTGTTTGAGGACCTGGGTCCTGCCCCAGGGGACATGGATAAATGCAAAAAAATGTTTTAAAAAATACAGTTTTTTCGGGAGCAGTGATTTTAATAATGCTTAAAGTGAAACAATAAAAGTGTAATATTCCTTTAAATTTCGTACCTGGGGGGTGTCTATAGTATGCCTGTAAGGGGGCACGTGTTTCCCGTGTTTAGAACAGTCTGACAGCAAAATGACATTTCAAAGAAAAAAAAGTCATTTAAAACTATTCGCGGCTATTAATGAATTGCCGGTCTGACAATACACATAAAAGTTCATTGATAAAAACGGCATGGGAATTTGGGGTTACATAACGGGTGACCCTGCCCCATCTGACATCACGGGGAATGCCATAGGGAAGTCCCCGTCAAGTCCCCGTGCGTCAGAGGGGGCGGGGTCACCGGATGGCCCCGCCCCTAATTATTTAAGAACCGTCAGCAGAGGAGAAGCGTCACACAGCGGGCGCTTCCCTCCATGCCATCATGGATGCGAAGTGGCCCGAGGAGAAGGAGGGAAGAAGACGCCGTGGAGGAAGATGCCAGACAAGAACACCGGAGGAAGAACCAGAAGAACCAGAAGAATCAGAAGAAGAAGAAGATGGAGGAAGAAACCAAAGGTAGATAGAAGATAGAAGATAGAAGAAAGAAGAAGCATTTAAATAAAGGAATTGTCAAAAACTGTCTCTTGTCATTTTTAACATTTTTGACACTATTTTTGTGAAATGGTAGGGGTACTTTTGTACCCCCTTACCATTTCACACAGGGGGGAGGGCCGGGATATGGGGGTCCCCTTGTTAAAGGGGGCTTCCAGATTCCGATAAGCCCCCCAGCCCGCAGACCCCCACAACCACCGGGCAAGGGTTGTGGGGATGAGGCCCTTGTCCCCATCAACATGGGGACAAGGTGTTTTGGGGGGCTACCCCAAAGCACCCTCCCAATGTTGAGGGCATGTGGCCTGGTACGGTTCAGGAGGGGGGGCTCTCTCTCTCGTCCCCCCTCTTTTCCTGCGGCCTGCCAGGTTGCATGCTCGGATAAGGGTCTGGTATGGATTTTTGGGGGGACCCCACATCATTTTTTTTTAAATTTTGGCGCGGGGTTCCCCTTAAAATCCATACCAGACCTGAAGGGTCTGGTATAGATTTTGAGGGGGACCCTACACCATTTTTTTTTTAAATTTTGGCCGGGGTTCCCCATAATATCCATACCAGATCTGAAGGGCCTGGTATGGAATTTAGGGGGACCCCCACGTCATTTTTTTTTTTAAATTTTGGTTCAGGGTTCCCCTGTGGTGAATTCCCATGCCGTTTTTATCAATGAACTTTTATGTGTATTGTTGGACCGGCAATTCATTAATAGCCGCGAGTGGTTTTAAATGACTTTTTTTCCTTTGAAATGTCATTTTGCTGTCAGACTGCTCTAAACACGGGAAACATGCGCCCCTTTACAGGCATACTATAGACACCCCCCAGGTACGAAATTTAAAGGAATACACTTTTATTGTTTCACTTTAGGCATTATTAAAATCACTGCTCCCGAAAAAACGGCCATTTTTAAAACTTTTTTTGCATTGATCCATGTCCCCTGGGGCAGGACCCAGGTCCTCAAACACTTTTTATAACAATAACTTGCATATAAGCCTTTAAAATTAGCACTTTTGATTATTCATGTTCGTGTTCCATAGACTTTAACGGTGTTCGCGTGTTCGAACAAATTTTTGCCTGTTGCAAGTTCTGGTGCGAACCGAACAGGGGGGGTGTTCGGCTCATCCCTACTCTCATGCAGCTGGCTCACTGCATTTGCATTGGGAATTTGGACAAGAGCACCGTCTGGAAACAGAAGGGCTCTGACGATCTCTTCCTGGAGTTTAAGGAAGGATCCAGTCTGTCCTGAAGCTTTGTATAGCACAAAAGCGTTCAGCAAAGCCAATTGAAATAAATAAACAGGCACTTTTTTGTACCAGTGTCTGGCCTTACAGGCAATTAGGTATGGCGGTTGTTAAGGTCCACCCCTCCCATGTTAAGGTTGTATTCATGGACATAGAGGGGATTCTCCACAACACCAGTCGCCGTAGGAATTTGGACTGCCGTGTCTGCGTGAAGCGAGGACAGAATGAAAACATTCCGTGAATCCCTCCACTTCACTGCTAACAAATTATTACACTTTAAGCAGGCTCTCTCCCCCCGTCTAAGTCGGGATTCTGCAAGCCATTGGGGGAAGCCCCCGGTGATTAGATCGCACGGTGCCACATGCGCCAATTCCAAAAAATTCAATAAAAATTGGATAAAATTCAAAAAAGGTGACTAAGAAGTGGCATGCTCGTGTAATAATTGTCCACGTACAAGTGGTATCCCTTTCCGGATAAGGGTGACACCAAGTCCCACACTATCTTATCAGCGCTCCCTATGTAGTCTGGGCAGTTCTCCGGCTCTACGTGATCTTTTCACTCGTAAACCATAAAACTATATGTATAGCCTGTTGCCCTGTCAAAGAGCTTATACATCTTGACCCCATATCTGGCATGCTTGCTGGAAAGATACTGTTTGATAGACAAGCAGCCATAAAACTTAATCAAGGACTCATCAACGCAGACAACTTGATCGGGAGTAAACAAGGCTGCAAAACATTGGTTCAAGTGGCTTACAAGGGGCTGAATTTTGTAGAGCCGATCAAATCCAGGGTCACCCCGAGGACAACAGAGTTCATTGTCATTGAAGTGTATGAACCGCAAGATCTGCTCGTATCGTGTCCTGGTCATGGAGGCAGAAAACAGGGGCATATGATGAATTTGACCAATATGACCGCAACTCACTCTTTTTAGTTATGCCCATGAGGAGGTATAGGCCCATAAAGGTCTTAAATTCAGAAACCGTAATTGGTTTCCAATCTCTGGCAAGGGTCAGCTGGGGATTAGCGGCAATGAACTGACCAGCATACAAATTGCTTTGGTCCACAATAGATCTATAGAGATCTTCAGTGAAAAACAGCGAATAAAAATCAAGTAACGTAAAATCCACTGTTTCCACCTGTATTTCAGGTTGACCAGTGAATGGGGGAAGTAAGGGTACTGCAGAAGTGGTGGGCTCCCAATTAGGATTGGCAAATGCAGTAGGAAGGGCACTATGGGCTCGACGGGCCTGTGTTGGTTTTCTTGGTGGCAGCGTGACACTACTCGTGCTTGCCACCTCGCCAGCTTAAACTGCACTTATGGCACTTGCCACGTCACCAAATGTTACTGCAGTGCTGGATGTAAGGCCAGGATGTACTAGGCTATTGGTGCTTGCCAGTTCACCAGAAGGATGAGCGGCGCTAGTACTGGCTCCCTGCTCCATACAAGGGACCTGCTGTTCTTGCACCTCAGCGACAGCAGAAAAAGATTGGGGTGACCTTGGCAGGGACCACAACACCGTCAGAGCTATCTGTCAGGGTGCCGCTGCTGTCTATAGGTTTGTATTCTGAGCCTGAATCTGACAGATGAGTGACTTCCTCTTCACTATCTGTCATGCTCAGAAACATGTAGGCCTCTTCACTACTGTACCTACGATTTGACATTTTGGCCTCTAAATTTACTGGTACAGTAGTGAGACTCACAAGAAAAAAAGCACCTGAGTGTCAGCGATTGATTCAAACACTACCAAAAAAACTGTTAGCATTCGCAGAGATCAGGCCTGACTCTGCAAATTCTGCAGTAATGTGTTTAGTGTTTTTCTAAGTGACAGTGATTGATTGATACTGCACTTGGATGGGCTGGGCTGGGCGGAGGGGCTAAACGCAGGTGCTAGCAGGTATCTAGGTTGATCCCGCTAACACTGCATTTTTGGGAACCCTAAACTGCTGGGGACGCTAATATAGAACTGGTCAGATCAGATATTGATCCTTTCAGACACTATACTACTAAAATTAGGTGTATGGTGCGTACAAGGGTGTTAGCGCTACTGGCACTAATCTGACGCTGCCTGGGGCAACGCAGACCCTATCTGATTGGGTAAATACGGCGGGTGCCCTGACGCTATAAAACAAATCTAGCTAAACTGCATCACCCGTGACACTTATACAGTGATCACAGGTGACAGGGGGTAATCAAGGGGTTAAACCTATATCGGGGGGGTTGGGGGGGTCCCTAGACCTATCTGGGCCTTATACTAATTGCCCTAATGCTGATTTTTGTCACTAATAACACCAGTACAGCGATAAAAAAAAAATCTGATTGCTGTACTGGGTGACACAGTGACAGGTGGTGAAGGGGTTAACTGGGGGGTGATCGGGGTGTGAATTGTGTGCCTACGTGACCTGGTGTCAGTGTAGTATTGTGCAATTTACTTTTAGATACTATCTCTCCTTGGTCTGGAACGGAAAAGAGCAACACGAGGAGAGATGTCATTACTTCCCCTGTCAGTATTTACACTTACACGACAGGGGAAGGATCTCATTCATCAGGACCGATCACCAGGTCCAGGCCAGATATCATTGGCCTGAGCCTGGGGATTGATCGGTCCCTGATCGAATCCGATGGTCAGCTATAAAAATGCACTGATTACTGTGTAAATGTGACTGGCAGGGAAGGTTTAAACACTAGGGGGCGATCAAGGGGTTAAGTGTGTTCCCTCAGTGTGTTCTAACTGTAGGGGGGATGGGCTCACTAGAACATGACAGAGATCACTGCTCTCGATGACAGGGAACAGTAGATCCCTGTCATGTTGCTAGGCAGAACAGGGAAATGTCATGGTTACATAGGCATCTCTCCGTTCTGCCTCTCCGTGCCACGATCGCGGGCCACCAGTGGACTTCGAGTCTGCAGGACCCACGGGCCGCCGATGATGCAGTAACGTATGGGTACGATGTTTTGCACACCGGTGCCACTTTGCCGACATATATCGGCGTGAGCCGGTCGGCAAGTGGTTAATGCATAGAATGCATTAGGGTGAAAAATCCCTTTAAGGATTGGCTTTCTGCAGTTAACAATGAAGGAAACCCTTGCAATATTTAAAGACACAACTAATTATTTTCATAAAACTTGGAGAGCATGGGTTATGTTCATTTATCCAGATGAGTTTAAAACTCTAATTGAAACCTAAGAAAAGTTTACATTTAAGAATGATATACCCCCAAGGTAGTCTGCCTATCATGAATTAATTTATTATGCCCTTTCTGTTTGGGGGCTGAACATTGTTTTTTTAATAAATTTCCTCATTTATATGTGGATTGTTACCATGTGGAGGCATTTTTTTTTCCTTTTTCTTTTGGGGCCACCGGCGGACATCGAGTCTGCAGGACCCACGGGCCGCCGATGATACAGTAACGTATGGGAAGGACGTTTTGCACACAGGTGCCACTTTGCCAACGTATATTGGCGTGAGTCGGTCGGCAAGTGGTTAATGCATAGAATGCATTAAGGTGAAAAATCCCGTTAAGGATTGGCTTTCTGCAGTTAACAATGAAGAAAACCCATGCAATATTTAAAAACACAACTAATTATTTTCATAAAACTTGGAGTGCATGGGTTATGTTCATTTATTCAGATGAGTTTAAAACTCTAATTGAAACCTAGGAAAAGTTTACATTTAAGAATGATATCCCCCCAAGGTAGTCTGCCTATCATAAATTAATTTATTATGCCCTTTCTGTTTGGGGGCTGGACATTGTCTTTTTAATAAATTTCCTCATTTATATGTGGATTTATACCATGTGGAGGCATTTTTTCTTTTTTCTTTTGGGAATTTCCATTGGATTGGAGATCGAGGCTGGTAATACCGCTTGAGTTTTTACAACTATTGAGGTTTCCAGTTGCTAATATCCACTTTTGATGGTTGGTGAGTAGCAGCAATTCACGGACCTTTTCAGGATAATGTTCTGCATCTGCATCCATTTGGGCTAACATCTCTACTTACCGTATTCTGGTATAAGCTTGTTTGACTCACCGCCTTCGGCTTCTGAGTCCACCAATTCTGGTAAGGGTATACTATCTTCCTCTCTATTGTTTGAAGTTGACAAGTATTGCTTGAGTGTCAACAGTGAATACACTGACAATCAACTTTAAACATACGTAGACCGCATTGAAGCCATTCACATGAGCGTTCGGCATATATCTATGCGGACTTGTATTTTCCCCTTCAGGGGTGTCATTTACTTTCTATTTTTGTAGTTGCAGTATTTTATATACCTATGTTGTGTATCAGTTTTGTTCACGCATCATGCTAGTTTTTTTGTGGGATAACACTTATTTATATGTGTTTATCACCATCAATATTTCATATTTTATATTTATTTTTATCTCACATTTAAGGTTGTGCACCTTCCTAGTCACCATAGGTGTTTGCATATCACTATAGGTGACACTTATGGCATAATATTTATTGTCAGACCTTAGTGTTTAAATTGTTTATTGTGCCTTAACATGATTTAATAGCTGCAGTCACATTTTATGACTGTCTTTATATGTGATATTCAGCCATTCACTTATACTTTAGTTTATGTACAGCTTTGTATCTATATCACTTCTATACTGACATTCCCCTCGTTTTTTTTGTTTTGGGTAGCAATATAGTTGGCATATATATATACTCATATATTTTTTATCTGGTGATATACACAATCAATTATGTGTTGAAATATACATTTATTTTCTATGCGATTACATGCGTTTCCAGATCACGCTTATGGTTGCTGTTTCACAGGTTTAATACATATTTTTTTATATATTATATTTTTTTATATTTTTCTTATTTTATTTGCTGCTCACAGTGATTTATACACTTTAAATTCTGAGTGTTACATCAAGTTTTTATAGCACAACTTGCCTCCAGATTTTCATTTTGGTCAGGTCTTTGTGCAATACAGACATACCTAGCACCACACTCTTGTTTTATTAGTCTGCCTATCATGTTTCCCAATATTACTTATTTTATCTGTATTAACATGCAGTACATTTTCTGGATTTATTTATTTTTTTGTTAAGTCCTCTTAGCACTTCATACTTGTCAGGAGTCTTAAACCCCTTCCTTGAGTTTTATTTTATTGATGAGTCACTTTACTGTTATTTACAAAAACCCTGAACCTTTACAACCCCCTTTTTACAATCTGGATGTTATATATGACAATTATATATCCAAAGAGATATTTTTTACTGTCATCTTAACATTGTTTAATTGTCTCTACATAGATGTTCTATATACACATTTCAGATGTATTTTTCCTACTATTGTTATAGCAGTTGTACTTTTCATATGTTTATTATGTCAAAGTTTTTTTTTTTGTTTTTCATTTCAACAACCCACTCCCATCTGCATGTCACACTTTGACATGCAAGTGTGCCTTTGCTAGCGCTGCATGTACATCCACATCTATGGGCTGCCTGCATTCAGATCTGAGGTTGATGCACATACATCTGCCAGAGTCTGTGCATGGAGGTGAGCTTAAGCTCCTGTCCAAAGGTGCCCTCAACAAAAAATGTTTCTTGCCCAAAAACAGATGTAAACGGATGGCATATGTTTAGATTCTTCTAAATGGAAAATGACTCCGTTTTGTTTCATTTAAAATATAGGCCTAAGTGGACATGGCTAAAGACAAATGTACTGCTGTCCATTTTTCATTGGAAAATAGACAGATAAAAAACAGACAAATGGAACGCCCATGTAAAAGGGCCTACAGATCTGCTGCTGCGGTCTTCCTCATTATATTACACAATGAATGTAAGTCAACTATTACAAATTGCCAATATGCAACATAGATAGAGAGTGCTTTTTAAAATAGTAAAACTTGCAATCAATCTTGAGTCACTAACAATAGATTTATGTTTGTTGTTGGCCAAAAGCAATTCACTCCACATCTTCTTTGTATATAACATAGTTCATTTATTGGAGAACAAAAGATGGAAGGTAAATTCAGGCAAAGCATTGCTTTAATAATAATTTATAAGACTGAAAATCCCCCCCCCCCCCAGCTTGACTAAACATTATCTAATGCAATGTAGACTTATCACCTTCCATCCTCAATCATTTGTGTTCATTATGCAATGACTCTTGAATTGCCTTCTGCTCTCATCTTACACTAGCTCTGCATATACAAATATGGAATCATAACAATTTGTAAATGGGGCAATCAATGAAAGTTACTGAAAATGTTGAGTCTAAATTATTTCTATAGATCAGTAAATCTAAGGGAGTTGCAGACAAGTCTATTTTTAAGAGCAACCAAGTACACTAAATTTTCTCCTTGCTGTTCAGCTGCCCCAGGCATGTGTTCAAGACAAATTTATAAGACCTGTCTGTTTTGTTTCATTTACTTGGAGTAAAGGGAAAATGTGTACCATTGAGCCCATTAGTTTGCCAGACATAGTTCCTGTCTCCTATTTTAAATGCAGAAAAACACCAGAGATTAATCTAGGATGGTGCGGGATACGGATAATAATTGCTTGCTGATATATCACTGGATGCTGAAAGCTGAATATGTTTTTTCCTTGGACCACAGTGTTTCCATTTAGATGCTGGCAACAGTTCTGATTGGAATGTTCTGAATAGATAGAAATACTCAAACTCAGGCTTTAATGCACTGATATTTATATGTAGAGCTCACAGATGAATTAAACAATGTTGTGCTGTGTGTAAAATATAAATATGCAATAATACATCAATCAAAAATGAACAGTCAGCGCAAAACCTAATGACTACTAACAGCAGCTGAACACTAAAGGCAAATATAGAAACCCTTTTAAGCTGAATATACTGAACAGTGCAGCGCTAAAATAATAAACAACTAAAATGATCAATGAATAAAAAAGTCCATAAACTCATATGTAAAAAAAACACATGTAGATAGAAAACCAAAGACGTCAACGGTGATAAAGGGTGCTTCATGCAAAGTCTGAAGTGCTCCTTAGTCCGTGCTCACACCATTTGTTAGCCAAACTGCTCACCTTGCATAATGGACCCCTGAGCTAACAGGAAGGTCATAAAGGCATTCGCCACCACTGGTGGTTAAGGTAAACTTGTAGATGGAAGCCGGGCACCTCTTAAACTCCGCAGATAGAACTTGTATCTCTCCCGTGACAACATAAAATGCAAAGAAAATATCTAGTGCTCTCTGTATAACTTGAAACAGGTATCATTTATTATAAAAACAGGTACTCACATAAGTAGCACTTAGTCCAAGTGCTAGGATAAAAAACATATAGTGACTGGTAACAGCAAAGCTGATAAGGTGGCTGCAGTGACATTCAGGGGAACTCCCGCACACGCGTATCGTCCAGAGGACTTCCTCAGCGGTGATGGAGTCCCATGATGCCACTGTGTCTTTTATAGATAGCCCCTTATCACAATCATCTGTGTAATTAAAAAAACGAGCGGTAAGCCTCCAATCAGGACGCACCACTCAAACGTAGGAAGTGTACATCTGGTATAGTTACCATGGTGATTCCTAGAGCACGTCATGCAGCAAGGGAAATACCTGATAATCCGTCTATGTGATTTGAGAGAACCGAGCGGTAAGCATCCAATCAGAGCGCAATGCTCAGATGTGGGAGGTGTTTGATAGGCTGTGGTTACATAGTGATCACTACACCGTGACGACACGACGGCTGATCACATGGCAGTCCGCGTCAGAGGGCACCTCCTACCTCGGACGAGGAAGAGCTACATATGGGGGATGTTTACTTGCTACCATGGTGATCCGGCGTCGCGTCCACACAGCGGCAGGTCACATGATGGTCTATGTCACAACATACCGCCCTCCTGGGACGGAGGAAACATGCAGCCTCTAGTTTTAGATAGAAATTGGAAAAATTAGAGACTCTATCAACTTTTTCATTCCTGTATATCCTTTTTGTGAGATGTGACCTCACATCCTGTCTATCTGACAGACATCAGACAGTAAAGAAAGCATGGGTAAAGTTCCCTAGTCGGGATGCACACAGAATTAAAATGCAGTTTTGCAGTAAAATCTAAAGCCTCGTACACACGATCAGATTTTCCGATGGGAATTGTGTGATGGCAGGCTGTTGGCTGAAAATCAGACCGTTTGTACGCACTATCAGACATTTGTTGGCCAACTTTCCATGGACAAATGTTGGATGGCAGGTTTATAAATTCGGTCTTGTAAACTAGCATTCGTAATGGAGAATTAACATTTGTGACGTGGCAAATTATGAAATCTAGAAATGCAGCGCACAATTCTCTTCTTCTTTAATGTGATAATAATGAAGCTGCTTTGCTGGTGATACTGATGGAGTTCTGCCAAACGTATTTTCAAATTATTATGCTTGTTCTTTTGGGGGGTTTTTCTCGGCAAGTCACCGCAACACCATTATCCCGTAGTTTTTAAGAACAAAGATACAACTATAACAAAAATAAAATACTGCGCTATCTGTGAAACAAAAATAATTGAAATTCATATATGAATAAATTAAAAAGAACTCCTCCGTAACTTCATGTGAGACACACACAATACCATGCAAAATTAAAATACAAGTTGCGCTGATTGATAGTGAATAATCAAGGGTAATACCCTGAATAAGTGACACATACACAAATTAATAATTGTGCAACCTGTGAAAAGAAATAATAAATACTCCTATACCATTAGTGAAAAAGTCACTGATTGATCCAAGACAGATGAAGAACTAGAAAAAGTCCAAGTGTTGAAGATGCTAGTTCAATGTGATCTTCCACAGTGGCACGCAAACGCAACACCTCAGAAAAAGTGAAAAAAGTGATAGTGCTTCCACCTCTACATGTACTGCCTCTTACCAGCTGTAAATGATCTCCTATTATGGGAGATTAGATGCGCCTGTGGCTTATTACCCCGCCTTGGGTCTCTGTGCTGTGCACCAATGCTCCCAGCATTTTCAGCAAATGGATAGCCTCATATACACATGTATTTAGAAGGTCCCCATGGAAATATAATAAAGGCTTGAATAGTGTAAATCCTGAATCCCACTCTCAACATCTACATACAATTAGTTAAGAACTAACCAGGCTCAGGAGATAAAAAAGGCTCTGTCTGGAGATTCCATGAGCAGCTTCCACAGCTGGAAATTCCCACAGATCCTACTGTCGATGAACCCGATCTCAGCTTCACCAGAGCCGCTGTCCGAGGTCGGGCGTGATCACAATGTCCTGGACTCAATGCTATAGTGTTACCTGGAATCAGGCATCCCCCACCAACGTGCATGGAATCTCCAGACAGAGCCTTTTTGCTCCTCTGAGCCTGGTTAGTTCTCTGAATTGTGTCCGGGATTTCAGAGTGAGTGTCAGAGGAAAAAAAAAAACACAGACAGTCTTAACTAACTGTATGTAGATGTCGAGATGCTAAAAATGCTGGGAGCATTGGGGCACAGCACAGAGACCTGGGGTGGGGTAATAAGCCACAGGCACATCTGATCTCCAGTAATAGGAGAACATTTACAGCTGATCAGAGGCAGTAAGTGTAGAGGTGGAGGCATTATCACTTTTTTCACTTTTTCTGAGGTGTTGCATTTGCGTGCCACTGTGGAAGATCACATTGAACTAGTATCTTCAACACTTGGACTTTTTCTGGTTCTATCTTCATCCATCTTGGATCAATCAGTGACTTTTTCACCAATTGCACAGGAGTATTTATTATTTCTTTTCACAGGTTGCACAGTTATTAATTTGTGTATGTGTCACTTATTCAAGGTATTATCCTTGATTATTCACTATCAATTAGCGCAACATGTATTTTAATTTTGAAAGATACAACTATGTTGGTGTCTCTTGTTAATTTTACATTGTATTTTTTAAAATGTAACTGCCTACTCCCAAGCTGTCATTTGAAGTAAAACACATAGCCAAGTATTATTCTACACAATTTTTTTATTGTGCATTAAAAAAAGAAAACAAATCTAATTAGACTTGCTATCTGCCAATAGAACTTAACCAAAAAGTGCATTCTATGCACTAGAAAATATACCAGATCAAATCATTATTCAACCAAAAAATAAAATAAAAGCCTCATGCATGTGTCCTGCTTCTTAATATAGGGGGTCCACAATGCCAAGAGTTGGTGAAAGCAGGGTTCCGTCATCCGGAGATAATTCCGAAAATCATCTGGATTACTCTCCTGGAGCTCCCGCAGCAAAGGCATATGACATAATTGGTCACGATTAATAAAGCAACCAATTTTTGGTCCAAGAAATCCTCCTCCTCCTGTTCCTGGACTGGACTTGGGTCAAAGCAATAAATCCAAGGCCAATAATAAATAACACGTTATCTTCTCCAATTCCTCAACATGTCTGGTTGACGAACGGCTGTTCAGAAACAAACTGAAAAGCACAAAATGAAAAGCGCAAACGGAAAAGTGTGAAATGAAAAGCGTGAATCAACACTCACCAAACTTCTACTAACATGAAATTAGCAGAAGGAACTCAAAGGGTGGCGCTAAAGAGCTGAAAAACCAAGTAGTACGTCACTACATTCGTGTTTGTTGGCCGACAATCCCTTGCCTTTTGTATGCAAGACAATTTCCTGGCTAATGCCCTTCGGACAAAAGTCTGAGGTTTTGTCTGCGGAAAATCTGATCATGTTGGAAAATCTGATTAAGGTTTAATTTTAAGAACATGTCTATCTGCCCAGGGACAAAAGGAAACTTGTAGACCAGAGTTTTCAAACACACCTACCATGTTCCACAATGTAAACCACAAATACATATAAAATAACAGTACAATCTAGCCAGGTGTTTGGTGAGTGGATATCTAAATATGATCTGTTCTGCTTCCGCAATCTAAGCAGTGAAAGTGTGATCTGTGGTGAAATAGCTTTATTTTACAGTCTTAATAGCTTAGCAGATAGTGCCCTGATCCAAATTACATATTGCATATCATAGAACATGTTTATCCAAAAGCTTGTGCAGATCATAACAGATGAACATTAGATTGGTCAAAAAATCATAGTGTGTCTAGCTCCAGCAGAATACAGTACATGTGGTGAGTGGATGTCAGTGTTTAGATATGGGGAGCCCAAAAGTAGGGGCATCCACCTTGGATAAGGATACTTAGGAGGTGAATCCAGCACAGTTTTCAAAAAATGTGGTACATAAAGGGAAAGTCCATACTCAAAGTCAAATGTAGAATAAGGTCAGGGCAGGCAGCGAAGGATCAGAGTCAATAAACGTTGCAAAGGTCAGGTAACGTAATCACATAGCAAGCAACAGGTACACATTGTGGACAACTCTAAAACAATTGCGCACTCTCTCGCTGGAACCTTTCAGCTTTAGAGTGATCAAACAGGAAATGATCTCAGGAGGTGTGGTGGAAGTGATGCAGTTGCTGTCTGAGGATGCCATCAGACATGTTGTAGAGGCCTCACCATCCTTACACAGGGGTGCCACAGGTCACAGGCCACCGACAAGAGTGCCAAGGACTGACATGCTGCGAGTGTGAGGACCCCTACGGTTGGCACAGATAGGTTACTAATTGTAACAGTGGAGGCTAAAGCATGAAAAAGAAGCGTGGGACTAACTACATACAGCATCCCCTAACTACAGAATGAGGTAGGAACAAAATTATTAAAGGCAAATAAGCAGAAAACACTCCCCATCAAAATTTGTGATTTTGAATATTAAACCATTGAGAATCAAGTCCAAACATTAAGTGAAGGCTCTGCTCCAGGAATACCTGAAAAAGAAGAAAAGGGGAGAAAATTGAAGAATATTGTAAACCTTTACATACTGTAAAACTAGTAAAGTCATTACTGGTGTTTGTAAGAGGGCATAGAAGACAGTCTTTCTTCAGAGGGGAAGGCAGCAACATGCACCAGTCCTTCTTACCTCCCTTTGAATCAATTTCTTCAGAGGGAAAGTCAGCACCATGCATAAGTCATGCATGAGAACCCAGCCTTGTCTTTCATTACATAGAGATGTTGAGTGTAATGCCCTGTACACACGGTCGGATTTTCCGACGGAAAATGTGTGATAGGACCTTGTTGTCGGAAATTCCGACCGTGTGTAGGCTCCATCACACATTTTCCATCGGATTTTCCGACACACAAAGTTTGAGAGCAGGATATAAAATTTTCCAACAACAAAATCTATTGTCGGAAATTCCGATCTTGTGTACACAAATTCGACGGACAAAGAGCCATGCATGCTCAGAATAAATAAAGAGATGAAAGCTATTGGCCACTGCCCCGTTTATAGTCCCGACGTACGTGTTTTACGTCACTGCGTTTAGAATGATCGGATTTTCCGACAACTTTGTGTGACCGTGTGTATGCAAGACGAGTTTGAGCCAACATCCGTCGGAAAAAATCCTAGGATTTTGTTGTCGGAATGTCCGAACAAAGTCCGACCGTGTGTACAGGGCATAACAGTATTGATTTTCTTGTCAGACTCAGGATCAACCAGTTCAAATGTAGAATCAATGTAAATTGTGATGTGGTCATCATTCAAGAAGTCAGGTGGATATGACCATGAAATGTCCAGAAATGCAGCAGCTGATACTGCACAGATGTCCCAATAAGCTGGGTTGAGGTCCATAGGCACATTGGGATTGAAGAACCTTCTGATTTATTCTACTCTGTAACTGACATACACATCGAAATGTTTTGTTTGGTTGTGTATGTACACAACACTATCTTGTCTGTTTAAAAATAAAAAGAGTCTATTTCAAAGTTTATTTCACATTTGTGCTGGTTTTGGAATCAACTTGGCTTTATTTAGTACAAAATCCACACTTACCTTGTCTCTTGGATCTATAACTTTGAGGTAGGATACTGCAGCTATTGTTTCAATGGAAGCATTACAGTAAATATGGATCTCTCTTCTGGTGGCATTCATTAGGGATGCAAAAATGTAAGGGCACAGTATCTGAAGTTGTTCTAGTGCTTTCAGGGACTCTTTCCATGATTCCTATCTTTGTTGTTTCTCTCTAGATAATGGGGTCTCCCAATCTGTGTTTTCAGAAGTAAGCTGTCTTAGAAGTTTCCTTTCCTGAAAGGTAAAGGATGCTATGAAACCCAAAGGAGCATACATGGTGTTCACAGCAGACAAAAATTCTTGTTTCATGAAGAGCTTGTCACAAGTTGATGCTTGAAATGTGAACAGGTCTTGTTTGACATCCCAAAGCACGGCTACGTTGCATAAGAGGAAGATTTGCTCCTAGCTGGAATCCCTTTACACTACTAGCATAGTCATCAGAAGGAAAAGTTTTCATTACCTTGTCACTGTTAGAGATAATTTTGTGAAGCCTGAGGTTGGCAGTGGCAAACATATTCTGGGCACTTTGAGAAAATGAATTGCTTATTTTGTATAGGCAGAGATTTGTGCACATCGTCTACTTAGAAATTATTTTCCACAAATTCACATGCATCAGATCTAAATTGCCACAGCAGTAGAAGTGCTATTACCAAAAACATGTACTTTCATTCAATAGTTTATGACTTCATCGCTGACATCATTATTGCAATACCATTAGAACCTGAGGAGGTTTCTGTGGGCTTCTTGAAACATGAAACTGTGGAACATTTTGAATGCCATCCATAACAGCAACATTTTCTTGTCTGAAGTTGTATAAAGTTGTTCAGATTAGGACTGGTAAGAAAGACATTATTGAGGGAAACACCTTCATATCGAGCACTTGAGTCAAAGACCAGCTTGAAAGGATGGTATATGCCAAAGCATGGGAGGTACTAACATTCCTCTCCTTTCTTGAGAGGTGGTGCAGGCTCAGCATTATATCTCTTAAACACCTTCTGCATAAAGTCAACAAGTGTCCTTATCTCAGGTTTTCTGTTCAAAGTGGGTTGTAAAGAAGTAAACTGTGTTTCTGCATACCAAACATTATTTGGTAGTTTATTTCTTGAGGCAAGAAATGTTAGTGGTGCTACTCAGCTGTTGGAATTGTCCTGATAGAACTCCTTACTCATAGTTTTTAGGAGTTCCTTGCTTTCATGGTGGCTGCCAGCTCATTGTCTTTAGTTATTGCATCAAACACTGTGATACTGACATTATCATCCTAGAAATAAAAGGCCTTGTTATCACCTTGTGTGAAAAACTGATGTATTCCTTTACTGCAAAATCTATATTTAATACGGTATTGGTATGGGCACTGTTTCAAACAGATAATGCGGCCATTTGGCAGGACATGTGTCTTGAAAGAAGAAATTGCGGAAGATCTTCTGACATTACCCAGACAGACATTGCCTATGATGAGCCAGCTTAGGTCCAGCTGTTGGGCATATGGTACATTACATGACCCATTGAGTTGTTGATGAACCTTGTGCATCCTTGCGATGTTTCTAAAATGATAAAAAAAAGAAAAAAAAGCACCCCTGTCCCCCCTTGCTCTCGCGCAAAGGCGAACGCAAGGGTTGGTCTGGCGTCAAATGTAAACAGCAATTGCACCATGCATGTGAGGTATCACCGCGAAGGTCAGATTGAGGGCAGTAATTTTAGTAGTAGACCTCCTCTGTAAATCTAAAGTGGTAACCTGTAAAGGCTTTTAAAGGCTTTTAAAATGTATTTAGTTTGTCGCCACTGCACGTTTGTGCACAATTTTAAAGCATGTCGTGTTTGGTATCCATGTACTCGGCCTAAGATCATCTTTTTTATTTCATCAAACATTTGGGCAATATAGTGTATTTTAGTGCATTAAAATTTTAAAAAAGTGTGTTTTTTCCCCAAAAAATGCGTTTGAAAAATCGCTGTGCAAATACCGTGTGAAAAAAACTGAAACACCCACCACTTTAATCTGTAGGGCATTTGCTTTAAAAAAATATATAATATTTGGGGGTTCAAAGTAATTTTCTTGCAAAAAAAATTATTTTTTCATGTAAACAAAAAGTGTCAGGAAGGGCTTTGTCTTCAAGTGGTTAGAAGAGTGGGTGATGTGTGACATAAGCTTCTAAATGTTGTGCATAAAACGCAAGGACAGCAGCTAGGCTCCCAAAAAGTCCCACACATGTGGTATCCCCGTACTCAGGAGAATCAGCAGAATGTATTTTGGGGTGTAATTCCACATATGCCCATGTCATGTTTGAGCAATATATCATTTAGTGACAACTTTGTGCAAAAAAAAAAAAAATTGTCACTTTCCCGCAACTTGTGTCAAAATATTAAATATTCCATGGACTTAACATGCCTCTCAGCAAATAGCTTGGGGTGTCTACTTTCCAAAATGGGGTCATTTGGGGGGGTTGTGCCATCTGGGCATTTTATGGCCTTCAAAACTGTGATAGGTAGTGAGGAGTGAAATCAAAAATTTACCCCTTAGAAATCCTGAAGGCGGTGCTTGATTTTGGAGCCCTGTACACGGCTAGGCTTCCAAAAAGTCCCAGACATGTGGTATCCCCGTACTCAGGAGAAGCAGCAGAATGTATTTTGGGGTGTAATTCCACATATGCCTATGGCATGTTTGAGCAATATATCATTTAGTGACAACTTTGTGCAAAAAAAAAAAAATTGTCACTTTCCCGCAACTTGTGTCAAAATATAAAATATTCCATGGACTCAACATGCCTCTCAGCAAATAGCTTGGGGTGTCTACTTTCCAAAATGGGGTCATTTGGGGGGGGGGGGGGGGTTGTGCCATCTGGCCATTTTATGGCCTTCAAAACTGTGATAGGTAGTGAGGAGTGAAATCAAAACTTTACGCCCTTAGAAATCCTGAAGGCAGTGCTTGGTTTTCGGGGCCCCGTACATGGCTAGGCTCCCAAAAAGTCCCACACATGTGGTATCCCCATACTCAGGAGAAGCAGCTTAATGTATTTTGGGGCGCAATTTCACATATAACCATGGCATGTGTGAGCAATATATGATTTAGTGACGACTTTCAGTAAAATTTTTTTTTTTTTTTTTTTTTTTATCATTATTCAATCACTTGGGACAAAAAAAAATAATATTTAATGGGCTCAACATGCCTCTCAGCAATTTCCTTGGGGTGTCTACTTTCCAAAATGGGGTAATTTGGGGGGGGGGTTGTACTGCCCTGTCATTTTAGCATCTCAAGAAGTGACATTTCCAGAAAATGTACCCTAGTTTGTAGACGCTATAACTTTTGCGCAAACCAATAAATATACGCTTATTGACATTTTTTTTACCAAAGACATGTGGCTGAATACATTTTGGCCTAAATGTATGACTAAAATTGAGTTTATTGGATTTTTTTTATAACAAAAATTAGAAAATATCATTTTTTTTCAAAATTGTTGGTATTTTTCCATTTATAACGCAAAAAATAAAAACCGCAGAGGTGATCAAATACCATCAAAAGAAAGCTCTATTTGTGGGAAGAAAAGGACGCAAATTTCGTTTGGGTACAGAATTGCATGACTGCGCAATTAGCAGTTAAAGTGATGCAGTGCCAAATTGTAAAAAGTGCTCTGGTCAGGAAGGGGGTAAATCCTTCCGGGGCTGAAGTGGTTAAACACACAGCTCAATTACTTCTGCCTTACTTCATGGTCAGACTTTAGGTCATGATGCAGGAAGGAGTTGACCAGCTGTATCATGACCTAAAGTCTGACAAGGAAGTAAGGCAGAAGTAATCGAGCAGTGTGTTTAAATAAAAAAGAAAGTGAGGTAAGCCTGTGTACAATTAATGGAAAGCTATTTTATTTTTGCAAACAAAGTACTATACATTAAAGCTGTATTGGTACATAGGGGAGGTGGAATTTAGAAAAAAAAAAGTGAACAAAGATGAACTTAGCCTTTTAGCTTAGCACATGCGCAGTTCATTGCTTATTGAGCTGGTCATTTTTATTTATTTATTTATTTTTTATTTCAGCTTTATTAAAGTGGTATTAAACTCAAGATCAAAGATTTAATATATTGCAGTCTACTAATCCTTATATGTGTTGGCTGCATTAATTTTCTTTTTATAGGTTTTTTGTTCCCTCAGTAACACATCTTCCGTAACAGAGTGCCCACACTCTGGATGAAGCAATAGAGACACATTTGAACAGCATCATTGTTAATCTGGGTGGATGGGAGTGTTGGATGCACAGCCATACTGCAGATAAAAAAAATTAAAGCAGTTACAGTAACAACTTTTTTTTCCTTTTGGGATAAAGGTTTTACATCAACGATTAAAAGCTGATCATTCCGAGGGCAGGAGGTGGAGCCTAGCAGAGCAGACATGCATTGTTAGAGCTCCACACCGCTGAGGAGAGAAGAGAAGGACAAAGCGGAGCCTGCAGGCTCAAAAGGTATCCATTTGAACCTTTTTGCCCCAGGGAACAAACTGTGAAAGTTTGGGCAGGAAATATGGTACTGGGAGGAAACCGTGGCAGAAATAAAAATCACCTCACAAAGAGCTCACAGGCACTCACTGCAGCTGAAGCAGCTCCAGTCACCTCACAAGATACAGCATCAGGGCGCTCTCACAGACAGAAAATGTCACAGCAAGACTCTCCATTTGAGTCAGATACAGAACAAATCCTCTCACAAACTTCTCCACAAGCCTCCTCAGTATCCCCAGTAATATTATTACAATTTGAAAAGATGCTTCATAAGGCTTTAAAACAAACCTCAGACCAAATAACAAAAAGCCTAACCAAAGAAATAAGAGAGCTGGGAAACCGCACCGCAGCTTTAGAAATAAAAATGGATGAAATTGAAATTACAACCCAAGAAAATATAACAGAATTGGAACAATTAAAAAAAGAGAATTTAATACTTCAAACTAAGCTCGAAGATTACGAAAATAGAGCCAGAGGTTCAAACTTACGCATAAGGGGAATACCTGAAACTGTGACAGACCTGCAATCTGCTATTACTGCTCTATTACAAGAACTAAAGCCAGATATCCCTATTGAACGTTTAGAACTGGACAGAGTACACAGAGCCCTCACAGCCAAAAAGAAAGATGGACCCCCACGTGATATAATCACAAAATTTCATTATTACAGAACGAAAGAACAAATACTAATTGCTGCAAGAGAAAAAAAGGAACTTAATTTTCAAGGACACAATTATCAAATTTTTGCTGACCTATCCCAACTTACTATTACTAAAAGACGATCCATGAAACCCCAACTAATGGAACTGCAACGCCACAACATTATGTATCGATGGGGCTTCCCCTTTTCAGTCAGATTTAACTACCAAGGTACAATTTACAGAAGCAGATCAGCAGATGAACTACAACAAACCCTTTTAAAATTAAATCTGACAGAACCCACAAGCAGCAACACTCCCACACGCAGAAGAATGGCATCATCTTCACCTTCAGGCAGCACCCAGAAAATTTCAGAACAAAATGGGAATCACCATTCTCACAAAAGAGGCCGTTATGCCACATCATCCATGGACCAAGAAGATTCAATGGACTGACATCCTAATTCCTGATATCTCTTCATTTATTATACTAAGAGATGGTTCTCTATAAAAAACCTATATTTATAACTGAATGTAACTGCATTCTGATAGTCACACACTGTGTGGGATCATGTTACATTCCAGTTATATTTCTTATAACTTCTGATTCATATAGCCTTAGAATATATAAGTGAAATAAGGAAATTCTTGTTCAGTTATATATTATCAGGTAATAACAATAGATTTATTACTTTTTAGGACAAATATGTTCAATAATCCAGAAGTAATGGAAGCTTTTTCTTTCTTTTCTTAAAACAAATATATTATTACCTAACTAGTTCCTAGAATTATGTTTTTGTTTATTCTAATCTGAAGCAATACAACCTCAATTTTATGAGTTAACATATCTAAACAGTTACGTATGAATAAAATATGTAATTGTTTACTCTAAAAGGGTTAAAATCCCAAAATAATTCAAACTATCTTCATCAATACCAAAGTTATTAACAGTACCTTTCTAACTGAATTATTTAGCCTAGGGCAAGACTAACCATATACAACCACCCTGGAATAAATAATTTCAACAAAAACTATATTCTGCACTCCAATTAATGAAACATCATTTTGATGTCTTTTGACATAGCACTTCTCTCCTGTAAGCGGAAGATCCGTGTACCCCCATTAGCCCTCCTCATTCTCCCAACCATATTATGTGGGAGTGTGACGAAGGCACTTATTCCCCTGAGAGAGATATGTATTCTCTTTCACGGGTAAATTGTGATTACTTGCAAAAAATAATTTATACAATGTATCATCTAATCTCGTATGTTTTTTGTTTACTCTTTACTCCAGAATTCACTGGTTTCTTTTCTATCTATTCATCTCTTCAGTCCACACAGGTTGATCTGTGCAGTCAGCTCTGCATAACAAAAAGTAAGTCAAAACTATTTGATCTATTGCCATGGCACCACTGAATATACTTTCCCTGAATGTTCAGGGAATAAATGTCCCTCAAAAAAGGACCAAAGCCTTCCGTACTTTCCATAACAAGAAGGCTCACATAGTATGCCTCCAAGAAACGCACTTCACCAAAGATTCTACTCCAAAATATATTTCTCCTTTTTATCAACAAATTTACACGGCTTCTGCCTGTACCAAGCAAAGGGGAACTCTAATTGCATTTCACCGATCCACACCATTCACCTTATCATCAGAAATTAAAGACCCAGAAGGTAGATACCTGATACTCATGGGTTATGTAATGGATACAGCAATCACGGTGATTTCCTACTACGCTCCTAACAAACAACCTACACCATTCCTCTCACATATATTACAAGTGATTAATACACACAAAATAGGAACTGTGATAATGTGTGGGGATTCGAACCAGGTCCTCCTCCCATTTCTAGATAAATCACCTTTTACACCATCCAAAATAACCTCTAGATTACCTTTTTCTCAACTTCTTTCCAAATACAATCTGGTAGATTCATGGAGAGAAAGTAACCCAATGAAAAAGAAATTCACTTATTTCTCGCACCCTCATCAAACCTTCACCAGAATAGATCATATTTTTCTAACAATAGGAATGATACCAGAAATTATTGCATCAGATATAATTCCGATTCCGTGGTCTGACCATAATGCAGTATACACTACTATAGCCTCAGCCATACCAAAAGCGCATGACCCAATGTGGTACTTACCGGACATAATGCTCAAACACCCACTACATCAGATGGCCATTGAACAAGCTTTAAAGGAATACATATCAATTAATAATACAACAGACATCTCCCCAATAACACTGTGGGAAGCTCATAAGCCTGTCTTGCGTGGTACAATACAAAGACAAATGACACTATTTAAACGGGAACGCAAAAATCTAGCAAAAAAACTAGAACTCAATTTTAATGCAGCCTACATATCATTCCAAGATAATCCATCTCAGAGTACAAAATCTCATCTGGAAAAATCTAGATTGGAATACGATCTATTTCTCACGGAGTCAGTTGATAAATCCCTCAAACGCTCCAAACACAATTTCTACATGAATACAAACAAACCAGGTACATATTTGGCTCGGGCATTAAATTCAACTAACAAATCTTTCAAACCAATACGTTTGAAATTATCAAAAAATGTTTACACTTGTAATCCAGTTAAAATAGTCCATAAATTTCACTCACATCTCGCAACTTTATACAAGACAAACAATGAATTTAATCCTACAGAGGCTGAATCCTTCTTCTCAAAAATAACCTTACCTGAGTTATCTCAAAATCAAAAAAGCAGTTTGGATGAGCCTATAACTATAGATGAAGTTGCTAACACCATAAAAGACCTAAAACTTAATAAAAGACCAGGCCCAGACGGCTACTCGGCTTTATACTATAAAACATTCTCAGAAATACTCTCTCCCATTCTCACTGAAACTTTTAACAAACTTCTAGATGGACTTTCTTTTCGGCAAGAAACACTAATGGCAATTGTTTGTATGATCCCAAAACCCCTTTCTGATGATACTTCCTGTGTGAATTATCGGCCTATCTCTCTGTTAAACCTCGATATTAAATTATTAGCAAAAATAATAGCAAAACGCCTCAATAGCATTATAGGAAAATTAATACATAGAGATCAAGTAGGCTTCATGCCAAATAGACAGGCGGGCGATAATATACGCAGGGCAGTGTTATTGGCACATATTGCTAAAAAACGGAAAATCCCTTTATGTTTTCTATCTCTCGATATTAAGAGGGCATTTGACACAGTATCCTGGCAATATATGCAATATTCATTACAAAAATGGGGTTTTGGACCCCACTTTTTAACATGGATCAAAGCATTATATAATAAACCCAAAGCCTATATAAAATATGCTGGATACAAATCTGAAGCCTTTAATATCCAAAGAGGTACCCGACAGGGTTGCCCATTATCTCCCTTATTATTTGCCCTTATACTCGAACCCATGGCCCAATACATCAGAACTAGGGATGAGCCGAACACCCCCCTGTTCGGTTCGCACCAGAACATGCGAACAGGAAAAAAGTTCGTTCGAACATGCGAACACCGTTAAAGTTTATGGGACACGAACATGAATAATCAAAAGTGCTAATTTTAAAGGCTTATATGAAAGTTATTGTCATAAAAAGTGTTTAGGGACCTGGGTCCTGCCCCAGGGGACATGGATCAATGCAAAAAAAAGTTTTAAAAACGGCCGTTTTTTCAGGAGCAGTGATTTTAATAATGCTTAAAGTCAAACAATAAAAGTGTAATATCCCTTTAAATTTCGTACCTGGGGGGTGTCTATAGTATGCCTGTAAAGGGGCGCATGTTTCCTGTGTTTAGAACAGTCTGACAGCAAAATGACATTTTGAAGGAAAAAACTCATTTAAAACTACTCGCGGCTATTGCATTGCCGACAATACACATAGAAGTTCATTGATAAAAACGGCATGGGAATTCCCCAAAGGGGAACCCCGAACCAAAATTTAAAAAAAAAAAATGACGTGGGAGTCCTCCTAAATTCCATACCAGGCCCTTCAGGTCTGGTATGGATATTAAGGGGAACCCCGAGCAAAATTAAAAAAAAAAAATGACGTGGGGTTCCCCCTAAATTCCATACCAGACCCTTCAGGTCTGGTATGGATTTTAAGGGGAACCCCGCGCCAAAAAAAAAAAAAAAAACGGCGTGGGGTCCCCCCAAAAATCCATACCAGACCCTTATCCGAGCACGCAACCTGGCAGGCCGCAGGAAAAGAGGGGGGGACGAGAGTGCGGCCCCCCCTCCCTCCTGAACCATACCAGGCCACATGCCCTCAACATTGGGAGGGTGCTTTGGGGTAGCCCCCCAAAACACCTTGTCCCCATGTTGATGAGGACAAGGGCCTCATCCCCACAACCCTGGCCGGTGGTTGTGGGGGTCTGCGGGCGGGGGGCTTATCGGAATCTGGAAGCCCCCTTTAACAAGGTGACCCCCAGATCCCGGCCCCCCCCCTGTGTGAAATGGTAAGGGGGTACATAAGTACCCCTACCATTTCACGAAGAAAGTGTCAAAAATGTTAAAAATGACAAGAGACAGTTTTTGACAATTCCTTTATTTAAATGCTTCTTCTTTCTTCTATCTTCCTTCATCTTCTGGTTCTTCTGGTTCTTCTGGCTCTTCTGGTTCTTCCTCCGGCGTTCTCGTCCAGCATCTCCTCCGCGGCGTCTTCTGTCTTCTTCTCCTCGGGCCGCTCCGCACCCATGGCATGGGGGGGAGGCTCCCGCTCTTCTCTTCTTCTTTTCTTCTCTTCTTCTCTTCTTCATTTTCTTCTCCGGGCCGCTCCGCAATCCATGCTGGCATGGAGGGAGGCTCCCGCTGTGTGACGGCGCTCCTCGTCTGACAGTTCTTAAATAACGGGGGGGCGGGGCCACCCGGTGACCCCGCCCCCCTCTGACGCACGGTGACTTGACGGGACTTCCCTGTGGCATTCCCCGGCCCGGAGAAGAAAAGAAGAAAAGAAGAAGAGAAGAAGAGAAGAAAAGAAGAAGAGAAGAGCGGGAGCCTCCCCCCCATGCCATGGGTGCGGAGCGGCCCGAGGAGAAGAAGATAGAAGACGCCGCGGAGGAGATGCTGGACGAGAACGCCGGAGGAAGAACCAGAAGAGCCAGAAGAACCAGAAGAACCAGAAGATGAAGGAAGATAGAAGAAAGAAGAAGCATTTAAATAAAGGAATTGTCAAAAACTGTCTCTTGTCATTTTTAACATTTTTGACACTTTTTTCGTGAAATGGTAGGGGTACTTATGTACCCCCTTACCATTTCACACAGGGGGGGCCGGGATCTGGGGGTCACCTTGTTAAAGGGGGCTTCCAGATTCCGATAAGCCCTCCGCCCGCAGACCCCCACAACCACCGGCCAGGGTTGTGGGGATGAGGCCCTTGTCCTCATCAACATGGGGACAAGGTGTTTTGGGGGGCTACCCCAAAGCACCCTCCCAATGTTGAGGGCATGTGGCCTGGTACGGTTCAGGAGGGAGGGGGGCCGCACTCTCGTCCCCCCCTCTTTTCCTGCGGCCTGCCAGGTTGCATGCTCGGATAAGGGTCTGGTATGGATTTTTGGGGGGACCCCACGCCGTTTTTTTTTTTTTTTGGCGCGGGGTTCCCCTTAAAATCCATACCAGACCTGAAGGGTCTGGTATGGAATTTAGGGGGAACCCCACGTCATTTTTTTTTTAAAATTTTGGCCGGGGTTCCCCTTAATATCCATACCAGACCTGAAGGGCCTGGTATGGAATTTAGGGGGACTCCCACGTCATTTTTTTTTTTAATTTTGGTTCGGGGTTCCCCTTTGGGGAATTCCCATGCCGTTTTTATCAATGAACTTCTATGTGTATTGTCGGCAATGCAATAGCCGCGAGTAGTTTTAAATGAGTTTTTTCCTTCAAAATGTCATTTTGCTGTCAGACTGTTCTAAACACAGGAAACATGCGCCCCTTTACTATAGACACCCCCCAGGTACGAAATTTAAAGGGATATTACACTTTTATTGATTGACTTTAAGCATTATTAAAATCACTGCTCCTGAAAAAACGGCCGTTTTTAAAACTTTTTTTTGCATTGATCCATGTCCCCTGGGGCAGGACCCAGGTCCCCAAACACTTTTTATGACAATAACTTGCATATTAGCCTTTAAAATTAGCACTTTTGATTTCTCCCATAGACTTTTAAAGGGTGTTCCGCGGCATTCGAATTTGCCGCGAACACCCCAAATTGTTCGCTGTTCGGTGAACTTGCGAACAGCCAATGTTCGAGTCGAACATGAGTTCGACTCGAACTCGAAGCTCATCCCTAATCAGAACAAACCAAACTATAACTGGCATTGAAGTAGGAGGTATTACACACAAATTATGTATATTTGCAGACGATATATTACTTTTTCTATCATCACCACAGGTCTCTGGTCCTAACTTAATACCAGCTCTTGATGGGTTTGCAGCCCTATCCGGCCTTATGATTAATCCTAAGAAATGCCTAGTGCTTAATATTTCACTCACAAACATGGAATTGATCCCGGCTAGGGCTGCACTCCCATTCACATGGGCAGAAAAATCAATCCCATATCTTGGAATTCATTTAACAGCATCTCATTCTGACTTATTCTCAACCAATTATCCTCCTGTATTAAGACAGATCACAAATCTAATAAAACAATGGTCGCAACTTCCTTTATCCTGGATAGGGAAGATTAATGCAATCAAAATGACTATTCTACCCAAATTGCTTTATCTATTCAGAGTCCTCCCTATTCCAATTCCTTCCTATTTTTTGAGAATAGTAGAAAAAAGAGCAACTTTGTTTATATGGGGCTCTTCTAAACCACGTATACCTATACACACACTACATCTTCCCAAAAATAAAGGAGGCCTGGGATACCCTAATTTTACTAACTACTACAGAGCAGCACATTTGGCCAGTCTGTCCAAATACCATGCAAAACAGGAAATCCCATTATGGGTATTTATAGAGGCTTCAGAAAATGACCCTCTATTAATATCAAATTTATTATGGCTTGATCCTAAAGACCGCTTTAAAATTCATAATCCCATAACTAAACACTTCTTATCTCTCTGGGATAAACTAAAAACCAAATATCAGTTACAATCTCCACACAATCCTCTCCTTTCTTTTATCAGAAATCCGGCCTTTTATCCGGCATGGATCTACCCAAATTCTTTTAAAGCTTGGACAACATCAGGCATTCAGACACTAAATGACTTCATAGCATCTAAATCATTCCTTTCATTCCCATCGCTTAGAGAAAAATATGATCTACCAAACTCTGAGATATTTAGATATCTCCAAATAAAAAATTTCTATACACCATTCCTAAAGTGGGATACACCATTATCCCAATTATCCATTTTTGAATCAATCTGTACAAAAGATCCATTTGCTAAAGGTACAATTTCATCACTTTATAATCAATTATATGGAGTAGCAAATCTTAATAGACCCTCTTACGTTCAGAGGTGGGAGGAGGACCTGGGACGAACTTTAGAAGACACGGACTGGTCTAACATATGGCTCACATCTAAGTCATCTTCACCCAACATCTTAGCACTGGAGACAAATTATAAAGTCCTAACTCGCTGGTACCTTGTACCCGCTAGAGTGGCAAAATATTCACCTAATACCTCAGCTCTTTGTTTTCGAGGATGCCCAGAAATAGGCACATATTTACACATATGGTGGACGTGCCCAGTAATCCAAACCTTCTGGAAGGAAGTCTTCGTGATTGCATCTAAAATATTTAAAAAAATAATACAACCAGATCCATATTTAACTTTACTTAATCTAAAACCGGAATGGTTAACACTCTCTCAATTCAAACTTATGATCCAACTAATAACGGCTGCAAAACAAACAGTGGCCAAGGCATGGAAATCTCCTACATTGGTACTAGCAGAAACAATTCACAGAATGAATAATACAATGTCCCATGCTAAGATGGTAGCCATCGATCAAAATCAAATTCCAAAATTTGAAAAACTTTGGCATCCTTGGATAAAACAACAGTTCCTGTCAAACTTCAATGACTCTGTCCTGTTGCCATGGTAACAGATTAAATGACTTACAGAGACACCCATTCTAAGGCTTCAAAGAGAACTAAAAAGAATAATAAACTGACGAGCGGGACAACCTTGTGGACCATACCTCTACCTTTCAACCCTTTTTCTTCTTTCTCTTTCCTTTTCTCCACCTTACGATTAAAGCTCATTATCAGAATTTATTTGACCTATATACACTCTACTTGTAAACAATATGTATAGTAGGTATAAATCATTTAAATACCTACAAAAGTAACTAAGGAAATGATATATATCTTTAATTTAGGTTTACGTGAACCCAATGTTTAATATTTGAAATGTCATGATATTTACCTATATAAACCCTACTGTAAAACAATGAGCTTACTTTATAGATCCTTGTAAACTTACTTTATGTATCTTTATAACATTGTATACTCAATAAACTTCTTTTGACAAGGAAAAGCTGATCATTCCCCAGGGCCTGACGGCTTCACGGTGCAATATTACAAACTCCTCCTCCCCACTCTGGGCCCTCATATGGTAAAATTATTCAATTCACTTGGATCTGAAGCTGTCTTCCCCAGGGACACTCTGAAGGCCATATTTTGACCATCCCTAAAGAGGACAAAGACCTGATGTCTTGCTGGAGTTAGAGGCCAATATAAGACCAATATCCCAGAATGTAGACCTTAAGTTATTTACCAAAATCTTGGCTTCTACATTTCAGCATCACCTCGCATAATTGGTCCATTTAGATCAGGTAGGTTTTATCCCCAATATGGTCAAGGTCCCTAAATTTAATTACGTAGTTAACATAACCCGTACCCCATATGTGTTCCTGGGTACAGACATGGAGAAGGCATTCGACCAGGTTAACTGGCAGTTCATGTTTTCGGTCTTACAACACATGGGACTTGGAGACACTATGCTTACTTGGATTGCCAGGATATACTCTAGCCTGACAGCGCAGGTTAAAGCCAACTGAGTTCTGTCCGAACCTTCCATTTCCAAAGGGATGAGGCAGGGGTGCCCTTTATCCCTTTATCCCCTTTATCCCCCCTTGCTGGAACCCGGATATTACAGGTCTGGATGTTGGAGGAGCTCAACAGAAAATATCAGCTTATGCCAATGATATGCTCCTTACCCTGACTAATCCAACAACATCCTTACCTAACTTGCTTCGTGAATTTGATCTTTATGGAACATTATCCATCCTAAAAATCTATTTTGGCAAGTCTGAAGCTATGGGGGTGGGGATTTCTCAACCCATACTTCTAAACTTTAAATTGAGTTTTAAATTCAAATGGACAGATTCTGCCTTGAAATATTTAGGCCATTCAAATTGCCCCGCACCTTTGACCTTAAGTTCCCTCCGCTTTTGAGTAAAACATGATCCTTGCTGGATACATGGCATTGTGGATTGAACTCCTGGTTCGGGCGCTGCAATATATTAAAAATGAGCATCTTACCGAAATTTTTATATTTCTTTCAAGCCCTGCCTATAGTGATGTCTCCCCGCTATTTCAGACAAATCCATTCCTTATTCATTGAATTCATTTGGGCACATAAAGGTCCTAGACTTCACTGTTGCCTTGCTCCTGAAGCAATATGGAGGACTGGCAGTTCCCGATATTTAAAAGTATTATCAAGTGACCCACTTACGGAGACTTGTTGATTGGTGTCGCCATTGTGACACCAAGCTCTAGCCTCAGATTAAACAGGTTCAATGTCCAGTTCCATTGTCCGGAACACTGTGGTATTACGAATCGCTGCCACGTACCCTGAAATTACATCCTCTAATAGGGCATACGATGCAAATATGCTCACACCTTATTGTACATACTTCCCTCTCCTCGCGAATCTCTGCAATATTTCTGGTATTGGGTAATCCGCAGTTCTCCCTGGGTCTCCGTGATATGTTTTTCCGGACCTTGTACGATTCTCATTGCCATCGAGCGATGCATTTTTTGACGGGTGCTGCCTGGCACTCTTTTGCTTCTCTAACGAAACCGTCTGGAACATTTTGATTGTGCTTTTGAAGAGCTCTCCAGTTACATAATTTCTTACATTCCTTACCACCTCGAAGAGATTTTAACCGTCCTCTTACTACCCTCGAGGAATTTTGCACAGATAAAGGGATTTTACCCCATGTCCTGTCTAAAATGTATAATCTTTACACACCTCCTGACAATCACCAGCTACCCTGCCTTTTGAAATTGGAATCCAACCTGGGTCGTAATTTTACATCTGCTCAACATGAGAATATCATCAGATTCTCCCTCAAATCCTCTATATGTACTAAGATCCAGGAATAAATTTCAAGCTTTTGACGAGATGGTATCGTGCACCATCTCAACTACATAAGTTCTTCCCTAATACTGCCAACTATTGTTGGAAATGCCAGGAGGGGCGGGGGACACTGCTACATATCATTTGGTCCTGCCCCAAACTTGAACATTACTGGAGAGAGGTCTGGAGGATTGCTTAAAAGTTTACAGATTATAAGGCTCCGGATGATCCAACTTTTTTTCTCTTTTGTGTCTCTACCATTCCAGCAAAAATTTACAAACGATCGATTATCCATCACCTCTTGAACGCCGCTAAATCTTGCATTCCTCTTATTTGGAAAAGTTCACAATTGCCAACAAATGGTCTCTGACCTAAAAAAGTGGAAGATATAAATAAAATGGAAGACTTAGCGCTTATAGCATGGAAAAGGAATAAACGCTTTTCTAAAACTTGGAGATTGTGGAACATGTTTGTCTTCTCTGAGGAAGGGAAGGCTCTTTTTGATGAATAAAGTGCTGAATGAATTATTTCTTGGGTTCCCCTGCGGAGACATACTACAAGCCTTTCAATATGACTCCCCCCCCTTTTTTTTCCCCCCTACTTCCTCTTGACCGAATGATCTACCTTGTCTATCTTTCTGTTCTTTTTCTTCTTTCTCTAAAAAGAGTTTAAAATTAGTTGGGTAGTCCCTGTTTACTGAGGTATCCAGTCTTACAATCACTCTCAGTCCTAAATGGCCACAGAGTGTGATTTATATCTCATAAGTGCAGACTAAATGCTTAAGGTTCCTGTATTTCTGCTCAGATGTACCTATATTCTGCATACCTGTATACCACTGTTTCCCTATTTCTGTCATGTTAACTTGGAACTGCCTTTCTGTTGAAAATAAAATATTTGAAAAAAAAAAAAAGATGATCATTGTAAGCACCCCTGTTAGTGTTAAACTGTTTGTCTCAACACAATAACTGCTACATCTGCAGGATGCAGCTTATTCTTTTGAAAAGCAAGAGATTTACTGTCCGATCACCAATTGATAATACAGGAAAGAAAGCCAAAAAAGAAGAAAACTAATGCAGTTACCACATCTAAGAATTGATAAGCTGCAGTATAATAAATGCTTGTTTTGGGGTTTAATATGGCTTTCATTTTCAACAAATGTTGGTGTGCACATCTGTAGAGCACCTTATGACTACAGAAGGCAGTAAAGCAACATTATTCGGTTGTTCAATGTGTACCATGGACACTGAACATCAGTGTACGTTACCCTAGATAGACTCATGCAGGCACAATCAAGTGTGTCCAAAATCCAATTGCTCCCTAATGGTTTCATCCTAGTGCTTTTCTTTTATGGTAGTAGATAAACTCCACAGTTTGTCAGGTAGGCACATATGATGGAATTAAAATACATATTACAAAGCTATTATTTTTAATTAGCTGGTGTCCAGAGAGAGTACAAGTTTACATTTTATTTCAAGAAAAATACAATGTGAGCTCCTGGCTATTTCTTAATTGTGAATATTTCATCAATTCATCAGTTCTCTTTCTATAGACTATAATTGCCCCAGATTTTATTGACAAAATTAGCATGCAGACAAGACTGTTGAACCATGTGAAACTTGTAATTTTGTAATTCATTATTTTCACACACTGAATATGAATTAATTTTCCTCTGGGTTTTTACAAGTGAAATCACAGAATCAAACAGGTGGCCTCTAGCACTTTTTACAAGTGAAAATTAAAAAAATGGAAAATCTCCATAACAAGTCTCCATTTCTAAATGTGTTTTCATGGTTGTGTTGTCAGCTTTCCACTTAGTCTTTTTTGTCTGTTTTTTTTTTTCTTTTTCTTTCTCTTTTGCCTCTCAGACTGGGGATTTATAGTGACGAGGAAATCCTGTAAAATGTGACTCTTCCAGAGTTTGGTGAATCCTTTAAAATGTTTAGTAAATCTGAACTTTGGGTGATTTCCTTTGTCTGCCAATGCACTGAGCGTATGTCTTAACAAAGGGGCCTCTGTCTTTTGCCAAATAAGAAATTTAGGTTTAGCACAAGTCGGAGGGAAAGAGTTAATATCAAATAATGGAGTCAAGGGACTGGGTCTCGAGGACAATACACCTTTGGTAAGGTAGCTGTCCCAAATTCGCAACGTGGCGGAAGCCTCAAGGGGCATTAGGGCTGTAGGGGGTCTGTGTGTCAGGTGTGTCCATGGAAGGTATGTGAAGTCGGGAGATATTCGGTCATTTTCTAATGACGCCCACAGTTTAGTAGAGGAACCGTGGTACCAATTGACTATTCTGATCAACGATGCAGCGTGAAAGTACAGTCGTAGGTCAGGGAGAGCAACACCCCCTCTACTTTTAGGTAAAGCTAGAATATGAAAGCCAATCCTGGATTTCCTATGATGCCATATGAAGTCCTGTATAGCCTTGTTGATCGATTGGAAGAAACCATGGGGAAGGGGGGTTGGAATTGCCTGAAAAATGTATACCAATTTAGGCAGAATGTCCATTTTGATGGCGTTCATTCAGCCAAACCATGAAATGTTTGGTTTATCATAGGATTCAAGGCATGTTCGCAATGTTCTTATTAGGGGTGTGTAGTTTAAATCTGTCAGGGAGGGCAAGAAGGTAGGAATTTGTATCCCTAGGTATTTGACAGCTTTTTGTTGCCATTTAAATCCAAATAAAGTTTGAACTCAAGCTAATGTTGGTTTGGATAGAGAGATAATAAGGGCCTCCGTTTTATCATAGTTTACTTTAAAGTTACTAGCCATTCCAAACTCTGTGAATGCCTCGATAATGGCTGGTATAGATGTGTGGGGCTTGGTGATGTATAATAAGAGGCCATCAGCATAAAGGGGTAATTTATAATGACACTGGCCAATAGAAAGACCCTGAATGTTGGGATGGGTGATTTGCTTTGAAATCTATGTGACTGAATCTTAATAGTCAATTCTGCCCATTTTTTTGTGCATATAGTCAAGCTGTTATCAAGAAAAAACTTAATGGACCTGTGTCAATGCCATAAAAAAATGGCAGGGAGAGGGTCCTTTTCATATGACCATATGGAAAATAGACAAATTCTTTAAATTACAGGTTTGGGTCAGGCAATAAATCTATATGTGGTGTTAGGGAACCATGTAATTATTGAGAGCAGCCTCAGTAACAGCATACTTTGACAGCATATATTTGGCTGTAGGGCAGGGGTGTCCAATCTTTTGCCCTTCCTGGGCTACACTGGGAGAAGAAGATTTGTCTTGGGCTGCATTTGCTTGGAAATGGCAGCCCTTTTATTTGAATGGGCTGCTGTGCCTGTGTTTCGTGCAGGAAAAAGGTCCCTGTACCATTTTTGAACCATGCAAATTCTCATGGATTTCCACACCTTAAAATGCGCTGCATTTTTAGATGCGTGTGGGTGCCATTAATAATGACTGGCAGCACTGCACGTCCGTAAAGAGCAATGTGTTTTGTCTGCAGGTGGGTGTGGGGGCAGGACCAGTTGCTATTCCCATACCTGCAACCATAACCTAGCCTAAATTCACAGACAGTTTGTAAAATCTGTGATTTATTTTTAAATAAATGATAAGATGTTGAATCTATTTTATTAAGTTTCAAGCGTTTGTTAAACAACATTGAATAACCATACTCAAAATATAACATATTTTCATTGAATGAACATGTGTACATTAGGATTGGAAAGGACATAAAAAGAACATATAACACATAAGCATAGTCATGTTGATATCATCAAAGAGTATAGAAATAAACCAAATAATGGTAACTCAAGTAACCAGTAGACCACTTTAAACAATGGTGTAGAACACAGCAAAAACCAAGGCTCAACACATATGGCCTGAGACTGTGGTGAATCTACCGGTAAGATTACTATAATCTTAAAAAGGTAAGGGAAGAGGAGTAGAAAAGGTGGAGAGGTATGGAAAGAGAGAAAGAAATAAAAAAAGGGGAGGGGAGGGGGGAATACGAAAGAAAGGGAAGTGGGGGGAAAAAGTATATCAAGCTACTCATGAGAGGGTCCAGGGGCAACAGTAGGAGCTGTACCCGCAATAAAAGGGTCAAAATCAGAAGAGAACCGGAAGTGTAACCAAATGGTCCACATAATAGTGTGGGACTCACTTTTATCAGCATCCCAAGCTAACATCCGTTCAATATGTTCAATCCTGTCCACTTTGCAGGCCCAATCCACTAGAGAGGGGACCACTGGTTGACGCCAAGATCTAGCAATAATTGAACATGCAGCAGTCAGTAAATGGCGAATTAAGCTCTTCTTGATTTGTTTGTATGACCCAAGTAACATAGATAAGACCATTAAGTGGGGTGCATTAGGATATTTGTCCCCAACAAGTTTGTCATATAGCTGGAGAATCTTGTTCCAAAAGGGGGTAACACGTGGGCACATACCCCAAATGTGTGTCATGTTACCCGGGGCCTGCAAGCTTCTCCAACATATGTCCAAAACATTAGGATTAGGCTTGTGTAGAATAGTGGGACATCGATATCACCTAGAGAATATACGATAATTCTGTTCTTGGGCACGAGATGAGATAGGTAATTTAAAAGAAAGCGCCATTGTTTTGCCCCATTCCATATCATCCGGAGACAATTTCATCTCCCTTTTCCATTTTGAGAGAAATGTCGGTGGGTTTGAATAAGAGACCTGAATCAGTATCTGATATATCAGGGATAGTGCATGCTCTGGTCTGTCCAACTGGGATAACAATGACTCAAAGGCTGTATGTTGTCTTGTCAAATTGTCAATGTTCGGTATTTTGTTTATAAGGTGCGTTAGTTGAGTATGTTCAAGCCAAAATATGGAAGGGTTGTGGCAGGAAGAGAGCATGTCAGGTAGGGGAATAGGTTTTCCAGCACTGAGCATATGTCTTAACAAAGGGCCCTCTGTCTTTTACCAAACAAGAAATTTAGGTTTAGCACAAGTTGGAGGGAAAGAGTTAATATCAAATAATGGAGTCAAGGGACTGGGTCTCAAGGACAATACACCTTTGGTAAGGTAGCTGTCCCAAATTCGCAATGTGGCGGAAGTCACAAGGGGCATTAGGTCTGTAGGGGGTCTGTGTGTTGAGTGTGTCCATGGAAGGGATGTGAGGGTGGGATGATATTCGGGCATTTTCTAATGACGTCCACAGTTTAGTGGAGGAACCGTGGTACCAATCGACTATTCTGATCAACGATGCAGCGTGAAAGTACAGTCGTAGGTCAGGGAGAGCAATGCCCCCTCTACTTTTAGGTAAAGCTAGAATATGAAAGCCAACTCTTGGATTTCCTATGATGCCATATGAAGTCCTGTATAGCCTTGTTCATCGATTGGAAGAAACCACGGGGGGGGTAGGAATTTCCTGAAAAATGTATACCAATTTAGGCAGATTGTCCATTTTGATGGCGTTCATTCGGCCAAACCATGAAATGTTCGGTTTATCATAAGATTCAAGGCATGTTCGCAATGTTCTTATTAGGGGTGTGTAGTTTAAATCTGTCAGAGAGGGCAAGGAGGTAGGAATTTGGATCCCTAGGTATTTGGCAGCTTTTTGTTGCCATTTAAATCCAAATAAAGATTGAACTCGGGGATAATGTTGGATTGGTAAAGGGAGATGTTAAGGGCCTCCGTTTTATCATAGTTTACTTTAAAGTTGCTAGCCATTCCAAACTCTGTGAATGCCTCGATAATAGCTGGTATAGATGTGTGGGGCTAGGTGAAATATAATAAGAGGTCGTCAGCATAAAGGGATAATTTATAATGACGATAGCCAATAGAAAGACCCTGAATGTTGTGGTTGTGTTGTATGGCCATGGCAAGATGTTCCATAGTGAGTATGTATAGTAATGGCGACAGGAGACATCCCTGGCAGGTTCCATTTTGAATCCATATTGGTCAGATAAGAGACCATTAGATCGTATCCTTGCGGTAGGATTATCATAAACAGCCAGGATCTTGCATAGCATGTTGGGCCCTAGGTCTACTTGTTGAAGTGTTCTCTCTAGAAATTGCCAGTGAACCCGGTCGAACGCTTTTTCCGCATTGACCGAGATCAAGCAAGCTGGGATTTGGCATTTTTGGGCATAGTCCATCAGGGAAATGGTTTTAAGGATATTGTTCCTGGCCTCCCTCCTGGGGGTAAACCCCACTTGGTCCAGGTGTATCAGGTCGGGTATAGCTGAAAGAAGGCGATTGGCCAGTAGTTTTGAGTATAAGCGAATGTCAATGTTGGTGAGGGAAATGGGGTGAAAGCTACCGCATAGTGTAGGATCTTTCCCGGGTTTAGGTAAGACTATGATATGCGCTTCCAGCACTTGTCTTGGGAAAGGAGAGTCCCTGGAGATGTCATTATACATTTTTATGAGAGGCGGTGTAGGGAGTCTCGGAAGGATTTATAGAAATGGGTCGAGTAGCTGTCCAGGCCTGGGCTTTTGTTAGGTTTGAGGGGGGATATAGCCAGCACAAGTTTGTCCTCAGCAAATGATCGCTCAAGATCCTGCACCATGTCTGTAGGGATAGTCGGGAGTGCTGTGGTAGCAATATATTTGTCAATTTTAGATTGAAAGTCCTCAGGCGACATGTTTGGAGGCCGTGGTGGGAGGTTGTATAATGTGTCATAGAATGAAACAATTTGTTAATATCTTTCACATGATGGGTGAGCTGGCCATCAGGTCATTTGAGTTTAGGAATAGAAGCTATGCTATTTTTAGCATGTAGGGCTCTGGCTAACATTCTACCTGGTTTGTTAGCTTTGACATAATACGTGATTTGTCCCTAATGGACAGGGATTTCTGTTCAAACAAGTTCAACATTTTAAGTCTGGCGTTGGATAAGGCAAGTTGTGTGGTCGGAGATTGGATACGTTTATGGGATTGTTCCAGGTCAGTAATCCGACGAGACAGTTCCTGAATCTGGGCAAGATGGATTTGTTTGAGTCTAGAGCCGTGTTTAATAAAGACCCCACGTAATACGTATTTCAATCCCTTCCATTGTATCGGGGCAGAGGTATCGTCATTACCATGGTCCAAGATGAAGTTGGACATAGTGGTTTGGATATCTGCAGAGCATATGTTGTCTTGTAATAGTGAGTCATTAAGTCTCCAAGTCCAGTCATGACCAGGTAGATCGGGTAGGGAGAGGGACAGAAACACAGGCGTGTGATCGGACCATAATATGTTCCCGATCCTACTCTGGGGATGGTATGTCAGTGCATAGTGGATGATAAGAAAAAAAACAATGCAGGATTAGGAGTTATGAACTGCAGAAAAGAAGGAATAATCCCTATCCGTGGGGTGGAGGATGCACCAGACATCCATCAGGTTATGCTGAATCAGGAATTTCTTTAGTTTATTGATTTTGTTGTAGGAGATAGAGCTTTTACCTGAGGAGGTGTCCAGTGTAGGGTTTAAAACGCTATTGAAATCTCCAGCAGCAAGGATCATCCCCTCTGCAAATTCCATTAGTTTGTGAAGATATTGAATAATATTAGTTATTTGGTCTTGGTTAGCAATATATATTAGCCAGGGTGTACGTTTTGCCACTGAGAGATATTTTCAAAAACAAATACTTCCCATCGGGGTCCGAACAGGAATCTAGAAGAGTATAATTCACTGATTTGTGGAGGGGAATTGCCACTCCTCTAGATTTAGATTGGGAGTATGTGCTGTATAGCCAGGTTGGGTAATAACAGTGTTATATGATTTGTGTGGAAGTGGGTATCCTGGAAGAAAATGATGTCAATTTTGGATTTGTGAAAGTCATACAGTATTTGTGAGCGTTTAGTTGGTTCATTCAAGCCGCGGGCATTGAATGAGCACAATTGGAAGGTAGCCACGTCCCGGGGGCCTCCCATGGTTGTGAGATGGAAGAGGGGGAGAGGGAGAGAAAAAAAAAAAGGGGGGGGGAGATGGGAGAAGGGGCAGAAGAAAAAGGAAGGGAGAGAAAAGACAAAAACCTCAGATGCTAGTATAGTGTTTAGCACCAATCAAGTACCCTACTTAGGGGTGGCCGTGTAGGCCAGTAGGATTCAACCTGTCATGAAAGATCAAAACAGGCTGAAGCATTGTTTTCTACGTAGGGAGGAAAAACAGTCTAACAGTCATTTCGAACCCTTTTACATTTAAGGCAACAAGTACAATAGGTAAACATATCCCAGCTACGTCACTTGTCTTATTGGATTCACAAGAGGGGTATCCTGGTGGGAGAAAAACCCAGAGACCCAGTGCAATAACAAAAAAAAAACCCTCACGGGGAGGGAGACTCCATAGGACAGTATGGACAGTATATTCTATAAGGGGTTTTAAGTATCAAGTGGTTCACTGAACATTATTCGGATAATAGGGCAAGAACCACCCTCTACAATTGGAGGTACATTTGTGATAGATAAGGGGTGCTCTTGGAATCCAAGCTAGAGAAAACAAAACAAAACAAAAAAAACAAACACATTCCTAGGTTAACAGAGCCTGCTACAATGCTTACATTAAAATCTATGGTCATATGAAGAAGCCCTAGTCAAATTCAGTATTTTTCCTACAGTGGTCTTATCCCTTTGTGACCCCCGATTCCTGTTCCCATTTTTTTTATAAATGGCGGGATCTCCACTTCATCCACCGTCAGCAAAAGTTTTTATAGCCTAGAGATCATATTTTTTGTATTGTCTACAGTACAGAGCCGTTCCAGCGGAGTCAACTCTTCCCCTGATCTAATTGGGTGAGGTAAATTCTTGACAAAATGGCACAACTGAAGATACCGCCACTGACTAATCAACCATAAATCCTTATTGTGTTTTAACTCTTGAAGTGATACAATTTTTCCTTTTTTAATTATGTCTCCTAAATGTGTTGTGTCTTTTTATCCAATTTCCCCCTATTATCTCCTTCCCAGGTGCAAAAAATTCATTATCCTTCAACACAATTAGCGGGGAATCATAATTCCCATTAAGGTGTTTATACGTCATATCCCAAATTTTTAAAACAATCCGTGTTAGTGCGTGTGTATTTATGTCCAACTTTCTAAAGTGTGGTGGATTCCAAATTATGTTTCCCAATTGTGCCTTACTAAGTGTTTTTTCTATATTAACCCATCTTTTTTCACTCTTTTCCCTAGCCCATTCGACCACCCTCGACAACACTATGGCTTTATAGTAATTTTGAATGTCTGGTACAGCTAACCCTCCTCTTTTCTTTTCCTGCCTTAAAGTTGCAAAGGATACTCTCAGTTTTCTGTGTTTCCATATTGAGTTCATTAATAACGATTTTAACTTTTAACTTTCTGAGGTATGTTTGAGGTAAAAAAAAAAAAAAGTTTCTGTATATGTAATAGATCCCCCTAAGTTGCGATATTGGTATTCAAGGTTTGTGGATTAGTATCAGGGTGAAGCAATCCACGACGATGGTCATTCTCTGTAACATTGTATAACCTGCTGAATGAAAGCTGGACAGGCAGTTCTGAATGCAGTTCCAGTCAGCATGGGCTTCTATGTCTATATGCATCTAAAGGCCAGACCAATGGCAAAGCATGTATAGTTATCTTGCAAGCTTTTTACCCAACTGTATAATCGGTTTCATCGTGCTGAGCAGTGAACTGCTAATCCAGTGGAAGAGGTACTTCCTACTCCCGCTAGAAAACAGTATAGCAAGGCAGTAAGGCTTTTTATCATAGGGGTGAGATATCATCCAAATGTTATTAAGGAAAGCGGTATGGTAGAGATTCAGGAGCAGACTCCTTTCAGCATATAGGACAAGTCATAGCTCTCTAGAATGTGGGCCAGCAGGTGGTGATCTGGGAGCATTCCTGTTGGAGGGCCCTAAACGTCTGCGATGCGAGATCGAGGGGCCAGTTTGAACAGTATCCAGTGCTAACCAGTCAGGTATGTCAATGGGTTCGCTGTCCAGAAAGCGGAAAACCTTCGGCAGTTGCCTGTGGTCATTCACAAAGATGCTGTCATTGCATAGGTGGATCGTGAGGCCAAAAGGGTAATTCCACACATATGTGCCACCAGAGTCCCTCATCTTATCCAGTAGAGGTTTCATTTGACGTCTCATGTACAGACTTCTGCGAGACAAATCAGGAAGGAGATGAATCGGAGCACCATCCAAGCGAAATGGGCCCCTGTTCCAAGGACGTCGCATTATCTCCTCTTTCATGAGAAAGAAATGCACCCTACATAACACATCTCTGGGCTGGGTGGTTCTCCACCACCAGGGACATTTACTCTGTGCACTCTATCTAATTCGTTGGGTGCAGAGGTAGGCCTGCTCATAATGTCATCAAATATGCCAATAACAGTGTCTCGTAGGTCCGCTGCTCTAATAGCCTCCGGAATGCCACGCAGTATAATATTATTTCGCCTGTGGCGATTTTCTAAATCGTCATGTTGCAAGCGCAGATGGGTCATAGCAGCTTGGTGTTGTTTGTGTATTCCTTCCAGAGAATCTAACCTGCATAGTATTGCATCTCTGTCTGTAGATAATATTTCAACAGAGTTTTCAAGTTTCTGAGATGTTAGTAATGTCTTGATGCAGGGATGACACCATCCTGGTCGCAATAGTTTCCAGGTCTTGTCTTGTGGGTAGGGATAAGAGGATAGCTGACATTTCTGCGGGAGACAATACAGCATTAGAGGTGAGAGCATGATCTGTGAAATCAGCAGACATGCTAGGTTGATCAGGGCTGGCTTGTAAATCCTCTCTCAACAGCGCAGGTATGCCAGAGAGGCTGGAGCTCGGAGAGGAGGGATCCTTGGCGATAGCAGAGGGAAGAGGAGGGGAGCTTCCTACCTGTTGTCTAGCTACAGGGGGTGCCACGCTGTCCCTCATGGCGGGTTCTGGTGCAATTTTATCCCGTGAGACCGACCTGGTTTTCAGCGTTTCTGGGATGAAGTAATGCTGGATGTCAGTGAGATGTGTTCCGCAGGGCTCCCCGTGTTTAGGGCCTCATCTGGGCATGGATAACTTGGGCAGAAGCGGATGAGAATCTCTTCCTTGCAGGCATGTGGTGTGGAGCTCAGATAATGCTCATCTTCATGCCGCCACAGCGTATCCCCACCCCAAAATAAATATGACTAACATTTTTTAACATCTTAAATTTAAAAAATGTTAGAATAATTTTTTTTAAAATAAATTATAATATTACTTTGTGCGTGCAGTGCACTGTGCAGGGCGCCAGACTAACTGAAAACTATTAGGTCCGTCAATTTTTACCAAGCAAGTGATTAGAGCCAGAGGCTCTAATTGGCTTGTTTTACATTGTCCTCCCACTTTTGATTTTAGTGAATCATCGGGGAAGACATCCAGCGTCTTCCCCGACGCAGGACATCATTGTCCATGCCCCCAGGTTTGTTTGGAGGCGCTATCTGAGCGTCATCATCTTGGGGGATAGCCCCGCCCCTCTGATTGGATACAGGCGCTGATTGGCTATTGCCGACCATCCATGTATTCAAAACCCCTTCACCCTGCAGCTGATTTGTGTTGCTGCGTGGGTGAATCGAGGCTGTTTCTGCAAGTTTGTGTCCTCACATACACCAGGTAAATGAAACTTACACTTTTATGCACGCTGGTTTGCTGGATTCTGGGGAGATTCTCTTATTTTTTTCTCAGGCACTCAACCTGGGTGCTCTCCCCCAGCAAGCTCTCAAGTTTGGATCAAGAAAGAACCATGCACCATAAGTGCATTAAGGTCGCCCTTGGGAGATTTTTACTGGCCAAAAGTAAATGTATAATATCAAAAATATTTTGTATAAAAATGCACTACAGTGCCAACTTTATTAAACATATAAAAAAATATATATAAATGTAGAAGGTAACAGTACAAATACAATTATACAAAGTGCAGATACAGACATAATGTGTACATCCAATTGTATACAAAAGATATGACACCTCTGTGCCTACAACCCGCAGCCTAAGGGTAAAAGGTCAAGCGGATGAAGTGTACAGCACGTGACCCAACATGTTTCGGAAATAGGTATGCATTGCTCCTTCATCAAGGGATTTACAATTGGGTAGTCAAATCTCTATCTGCAATATAAGTTTTCAAAGATAGTAAATAGTATCGTCATAATTATATATGCGACTACAATTTTGCATATGCGATTTTGTAGTTGTAAAAAGTAATACAAAAAAGTCAAACAGACTAACAAACTGGTCATACTTACATCAATCTGATTCATAAGGACAAACAAGTGATGACAAAGCACAAATTGAACATCAGAGGTGAAGCAGGCTGGCTTAAAAAGTCCACAAAGTCTGAGATGGGCATCCACAGATGCAGGACTTAGCCCCGTAGCACTTTCACAAGAGACGCCTGATTTAGGTCTGTGTAATTAAAATATAATATAAAATAGGACTATGAGTATAAGGAGCGCATAAATTGAGCCCATGTACAGCTGAGAGAAGCAACAGTCACTAAGCTGTAGTAAAAGAGCATATGGGATAAAATTCTCCAATTGCTCTGATGTATGTAAAGTCTATAAAGTACTTGAAATTACCTTGTGATTTGTTAAATGCTTTCCTGGGACACAGACCTCCGGGCAGCAGTTCAAACTGACAGATGCCCTGGGAGTGTCTGTGTCTCATAAAGGACAGCTGATTAGGCATCAGCCAATCAGTGTCCGCTCCACAAGATCAGCTGCATAGCGAGCAGCTGTGTGTGGAGCTCAGGGCGTCCCCCTGATGTCAAGGCACGCGGCATAGCCACACCCCGAGGGGCGTGATGACGTCACACGTCGCGACGCCACCGGTGGGTATACGAACCCCATGGATATATGGAAGCAAACATGGGGATGCGTCAAAGAGCTCCACCTCGTGCAAAGGCCCAGGGGACAGGCAGGCTGGTACCACCCCCTAGCCATGCAGGTGTGGAGCTTACCCGCCGGGTGTCAGTGAATACACGAGCAGTCCGCATCCAGCAGATTGCGCCATCTTGTGGACAGAGTAGAAAATGAATAAAGCCAGTCTGCTGTACAGAAATGTGAAAATTAACAAAAGCAAAAATCGAATAAGGGAGAAAGGGAGAAAAGGGGGGAGAAAATGAGAGAGAAAAGGGAAGGACATAATATAATATATTATATAATATAACATTGCAGTATATTATACAAACAAGCAGTTTATAAACAATCAATTTGGTCAAATTATAACAAAGAAAAAAGAGAGGACTACCCTAAATGTATATGGACATAATAGGATCTCTCCATTGCTGCATCTATTCCAAAATGTCTAATAGTTACATTACACGTGGTGATAGATAACGTATAAAGAAGAAAAGAATAGGGACAAAAAGCAAGGCATGTATGAGGGTCCCTATAAATCCAATTCACAAACCCCTGATGAGAAACCGGGAAGGAATGGTTTAAAATTGAAGGCCCCATTGAGGCCAGGTGGATCATTTGTCCGTAAATTGTGTATTCATCTCAGTTCACACTGGAGGAAGCGCTTGTTGAAGTCGCCGCCTCTCGGGTTGAAGTGGATGCGATCAAGGGCTAAAAAATATATTTTGGGAATTGATAAAGGGTGAACCATGGCCATATGGCAGCCTATGGGCAAATCTGGATCGCGTTTGCGTATGGTGCCAAGATGTTGGTAAATGCGTTTCCAAAACTCATTTATGGTTTTGCCTACATAATAGCACCCGCATTTACAGGTTAACAGATACACTATTGCAGAGGTTTTGCAGTTTACATAGTGCTTGGGAGAAAAAAGCTGTCCATTAGGTAAAATGATGTTTTTCCGTCTGTCCATATACTGGCAATATTGACATCCCCCACACATATAGGTACCCAGTGTTTTACATGGATCGCCTCTACAGGCTTTGTACTCACTGTTGACTACTTTGTCTCCCTTTGTTCCCAATGTTCCAGCAGTTACCTATAGGAGACCACCATCCATAGGAGACAAAGTAGTCAACAGTGAGTACAAAGCCTGTAGAGGCGATCCATGTAAAACCCTGGGTACCTATATGTGTGGGGGATGTCAATATTGCCAGTATATGGACAGACGGAAAAACATCATTTTACCTAATGGACAGTTTTTTCTCCCAAGCACTATGTAAACTGCAAAACCTCTGCAATAGTGTATCTGTTAACCTGCGAATGCGGGTGCTATTATGTGGGCAAAACCATAAATGAGTTTTGGAAGCGCATTTACCAACATCTTGGCACCATACGCAAACGCGATCCAGATTTGCCCATAGGCCGCCATATGGCCATGGTTCACCCTTATCAATTCCCAAAATATATTTTTTAGCCCTTGATCGCATCCACTTCAACCCGAGAGGCGGCGACTTCAACAAGCGCCTCCTCCAGTGTGAACTGAGATGGATACACAATTTACGGACAAATGATCCACCTGGCCTCAATGGGGCCTTCAATTTTAAACCATTCCTTCCCGGTTTCTCATCAGGGGTTTGTGAATTGGATTTATAGGGACCCTCATACATGCCTTGCTTTTTGTCCCTATTCTTTTCTTCTTTATACGTTATCTATCACCACATGTAATGTAACTATTAGACATTTTAGAATAGATGCAGCAATGGAGAGATCCTATTATGTCCATATACATTTAGGGTAGTCCTCTCTTTTTTCTTTGTTATCATTTGACCAAATTGATTGTTTATAAACTGCTTGTTTGTATAATATACTGCAATGTTATATTATATAATATATTATATTATGTCCTTCCCTTTTCTCTCTCATTTTCTCACCCCTTTTCTCCCTTTCTCCCTTATTCGATTTTTGCTTTTGTTAATTTTCACATTTCTGTACAGCAGACTATCTTTATTCATTTTCTACTCTATCCACAAGATGGCGCAATCTGCTGGATGCGGACCACTCGTGTATTCACTGACACCCGGCGGGTAAGCTCCACACCTGCACAGCTAGGGGGCGGTACTAACCTGCCTGTCCCCTGGGCCTTTGCACGTTGAGGAGCTCTTTGACGCATCCCCATGTTTGCTTCCTTGTATCCATGGGGTTGGTATACCCGCCGGTGGTGTCGCGACGCGTGACATCATCACGCCCCTCGGGGCATGGCTACGCCGCGTGCCTTGACGTCAGGGGGATGCCCTGAGCTCCACACACAGCTGCTCGCTATGCAGCTGATCTCGTGGAGCGGACACTGATTGGCTTGGCTGATGCCTAATCAGCTGTCCTTTATGAGACACAAACACTCCCAGGGCATCTGTCAGTTTGAACTGCTGCCCGGAGGTCTGTGTCCCAGGAAAGCATTTAACAAATCACAAGGTAATTTCAAGTACTTTATAGACTTTACATACATCAGAGCAATGGGAGAATTTTATCTCATATGCTCTTTTACTACAGCTTAGTGACTGTTGCTTCTCTCAGCTGTACATGGGCTCAATTTATGCGCTCCTTATACTCATAGTCCTATTTTATATTATATTTTAATTACACAGACCTAAATCAGGCATCTCTTGTGAAAGTGCTACGGGGCTAAGTCCTGCATCTGTGGATGCCCATCTCAGACTTTGTGGACTTTTTAAGCCAGCCTGCTTCACCTCTGATGTTCAATTTGTGCTTTGTCATCACTTGTTTGTCCTTATGAATCAGATTGATGTAAGTATGACCAGTTTGTTAGTCTGTTTGACTTTTTTGTATTACTTTTTACAACTACAAAATCGCATATGGAAAATTGCAGTCGCATATATAATTATGACGATACTATTTACTATCTTTGAAAACTTATATTACAGATAGAGATTTGACTACCCAATTGTAAATCCCTTGATGAAGGAGCAATACATACCTATTTCCGAAACATGTCGGGTCACGTGCTGTACACTTCATCCGCTTGACCTTTTACCCTTAGGCTGCGGGTTGTAGGCACAGGGTGTCATATCTTTTGTATACAATTGGATGTACACATTATGTCTGTATCTGCACTTTGTATAATTGTATTTGTACTGTTACCTTCTACATTTATATATATTTTTTTATATGTTTAATAAAGTTGGCACTGTAGTGCATTTTTATACAAAATATTTTTGATATTATACATTTACTTTTGGCCAGTAAAAATCCCCCAAGGGCGACCTTAATGCACTTATGGTGCATAGTTCTTTCTTGATCTAATTTTTAGGATGTTGGCCTCTTTGTACATACCTTACTCTCAATTTCTCATTCAAGCTCTCAAGTTTAATTACGCTGAACTTATTGCTATGTAATCTAAACTGGTCCTCACTTCCTTCCCCTTTTTTATTATTGATATTTATTTGCAGCTTTCCAGTGCTTGACCCTTTTTAGGGTCTTTTCAAGCCCCCTGGTGTACAGATTCTTTCGTTTGGGGACAGGCTGGCAGGTCTATGGTCCGGGTCACCTCTCTCTTCTCGCCCATTCCCTTGGCTTTCCTCCGGCCAGGTAGATAGTATATTTTTTCTAATACTCCCCCTCCCTGCAAGTCCACATGCATGTGTATGTGTGTGTATGCATGTATGTATGTATATATGTGTATATATATATATATATATATATATATATATATATATATATATATATATGTGTGTGTATTTGTATTTCTTGTTTTTCGGGTACATTTGTACATAATCCTTGTGCCCTAACCTCTTGCTGTTAGATTCAATTAACCCCCTGCCATTGCATTGGCAACATGTGTGGTCCTGTGCATGCACACATATGTTCACACATACATATGTTGTTACTGAGACAGGACTCAGAGGTTATCTACGTATACCTTTGTATGTTAATTGTGGTTTGTTTTTCTTCAAACCCACATACCAGCTGCATAATTTTATTCTTGTTTTATCCTTTTTTTTTTCATGAACTGACAGAGAGGGTTTTTTTCAGAGGGCCATACCGGGTCGTCCTTTGTGTGGGACCTCTTCCTTCCCCCCTCTTGCCTTGAGGCCTGTTTCTTGTGATGATGCATTGATCTGCCCTGTGGAGTCGAGGGCTTCTTGAGCCAACAGCTGCAACGTTTATCTTTTAACAATATTCTGGATTTGATGTAAATTCAAGAGCCATACAATCTGTACGGTTAGTTTAATATACAAATTTAGATAAGGTTTGATGCTTGCTTATCCTTAAGCTATATTTTCATTGCATATCCATTGCAAAATAATTTATGTCTATATGTTTACTTGTAGACTTTTTACTTTCTGCGACAAATCGCATATACCCCTGATGAAGAAATAGCAACCCAGGCAAATTTTGAAATGTGTCAGGTATTTCTGTTGAATTTACTTCCTATTCAGCAGATCTTTGCGGTTACTGTCTGTACAATATCACTGTATTGCATTTTTGCTCATTTCCAGATTATTATGTATTTGTATTCCATGTATGTGCTCACTATTTTATGATATTCTTTATTAAAAATTGATTTTTTTTATATTCTCCTCACACTTCGTTTGCCATCTGCCCTGTCTAAAGTCCCACCCATAGGAAATCCATTTCTTCAATTTGTAATTAATATTGAGAACACCATCCTAGGTTTTTTACTATTCCATATACAATTTTTCAGCTTAGTATTTGTCTGCGCAAAAAAATTGGAAGGTATTGGGATAGGGAGAGAATGAAAATAATAGATGATTTTGGGCTTCTTGCCAACCCATTAGGATTGGGTTTTTTTGGATATGTTGTAGATCCTTGCTGATTTGTTCTAAAGGTTAAGAAAGTTGACCTCTAAATCTGAAGGATGGGTGTGTGAGATGTATACCTAAATATGAGATAGGAGCCTCATCCCAATTGTAGCCACATTGTTCACGCAGATTGTTAGGAAGATTCATAGGCATTTGTGATGATCACCTTTTATAATGAGGGTACTGGCTTTTCCTATCCCTATTATTGGCTTTTCTGAGTCTCATGGTCAAGGTTAAAGGATGCACAAAGTATTATGGGTTGTTTGCCTGGGTGAACCCTTCTCTGCCTCAGGTGATTATTCACAAATTCATGGTCAGGAAAATTCACCCTCATCACTCTAAATGTAGGCTAAATTAAAGCTAAGAGGCTAATTTACTAAAAAGAAATGCATAAAGGCAAGTATAAACCACATGCTTGTGTCGGTTCACATGAGTGTGTAATTTATATATACAGTTTTTGTAAACATATCTATATATATATCTATATAGATATATATAACATTCAGGGCCTATTTAGACTCATGTGTCATTATGGTAATGCGCGTTAGATGTGTTTCTGCTTTGCACTGCCATTCATTTTGAATGGAAACCCAACACACAAAGGCAATACACATGCATTGCAAAGCTGTTGTAGTGCATTGTGTTCCAAAATGTGTGCCATATCTAATTTTATTGTTTAACCACTTCAGCCACGGAAGCTTTTCCTGCTTAATGATTGGGCCATTTTTGTGATACGGCACTATGTCGCTTTAACTGACAATTGCGCAGTCATGCGACGATGTACCTAAACAAAATTGATGCATTTTTTCCCCACAAATAGAGCTTTCTTTTGGTGGTATTTGATCGCCTCTGCAGTTTTTATTTTTTGCGCTATAAACAAAAAAAGAGCGACAATTTTGAAAAAAAAAAACAATATTTTTTACTTTTTGCTATAATAAATATCCCCAAAAATGTTTTTAAAAAGCAAATTTCTGGTAAAAAAATGCAATAAGCACATATTGATTGGTTTGCGCAAAAGTTATAGCGTCTACAAAATAGGGGATATATTTATGGCCTTTTTATGGCATTTTTATTATATATATATTTTTTTTACTAGTAATGGCGGTGATCTGCAATTTTTAGCAGTACTGCGACATTGCCGCGGACATATCGGACACTTTTGACACCTTTTTGTGACCATTGACATTTATACCGATCAGTGCTATAAAAATGCACTGATTACTGTGTAAATGTCACTGGCAGGGAAGGGGTTAACAATAGGGGGCGATCAAGGGGTTAAATTTGTTCTCTAGTTAGTGTTTCTTACTGTGGGGGGATGGAACTGACTGGGGAAGGAGACATATCGCTGTTTGTAATTACTATAAACAGCAGATCTGTCTCTATTCCCCTGTCAGAACGAGTTCTGGCTCTTGTTCCCATGATCGTGGGTGGCCGGCAGCGATTGCGCCCACCAGCCACGTGCATCTGGTCCCCTGCCATGCAGAGAGAACGTGCTACTTTGCCGGCATATATCAGTGTGAGCTGCTCAACAAGTGGTTAAGCAATTGGCCTAACAAATACACATGCATATATATTTTACACCAAGGTCATAGGAGATGTTTTATTTTTTTTTGCTTTTTTTGATACAGGAGTTTGCAGTTTTTAGAAGAAAATCTGTCTGTGTGTACAGTGCAGAATAAATCCTTGGTGTGCAATTTTTTCTTATCTGATTGGTACAGTTGGGGTTGGGGTTGCAACAGCACAGGTTCTCTTGGCTATTTTTCAACTGGACTGACTGCATTATTGCCAAAAACTATTACACAGTAGCACTTAAATTTTTTCTTAGAGTGGCAAAGGACAATTGTGACAGACCTAGCCGGGAGAGAGACTTTTGGAGGGGACTAGATGCCAGCCTCCTGCAAACCAATGTTCTATTATGTTTGTCTGCCTTGGATCACAGGATGTGTATTGCATTGGAGGGTTTGTGTATGTCTGTCTTTGATCACAGGATGTGTATTGCATTGGAGGGTTTGTGTTTGTCTGCCTTGGATCACAGGATGTGTATTGCATTGGAGGGAGGGGGGATTCTTCCAACAGCTCTCCCTGCTAACACTGTGTACTGATGAGACGTTAAACACACCTGACCTGTGTGTCCATGGTCATTAGACAGTTTAACCCGCCCTCTTTTCCAAGGGTGGGGGGGAAGAGTCTCTGAGTTATTTTATGTGTTGTGTCCATGTGTTATAAAAAATGAGTTGATTCCTGCTTGACCCTGAAGACAGAGCCGTGTCTCGTTTTTGGGGTGGATTATTTGTATGGGTTCCTTGTTCGGCTAATTGGAGTGTTCGGCAGTTGCCTTTGTGTTTGGGTATGAAATGTCCTAAACGACTTTAACCCCTTTCATACTCGGGGTGTCGTTACAACAATCATTTGTATCAAGTGTCAAACTCTGTTGACAAGTACAAAATAAAAATTGGTAAACTTATCTGTTCTTTTGCCTGCAGTTAAAAAAGGACATTGGAAAGTCTCAGAACAAATCTTTCCTGCATGTTAACTTAGCCTAAGCTACACCAAGTCCATAACTAACAGAATCCACTAAAACACCTTAGTATCCAGTTCACAGAAGATGAAATGACAGCCTACCCTGATCACTGAGGATTTTATATGGTTGGGGATCAATCACTTCACCCTTGAATGGTTGCTGCAGATGCCATTATCGGAGATATTATTGGAGATAGAGAAGATAGTAGAGATTATGGGAGACCCTCTGATTTCACAGAAAACCCACATCTGGCAGAAAAAAGGGGCACGTTAAAGTGGCATGCAATTGTACAAGCATCTGCCTCTAGCAAATCACCCCAATCTGTTGTGAAATCTCACATGCACAGATGGTTCACTCATGCCCACTAACTTTTACTTGTATATAAGTACAACTGACAAACATTAAGGCTCCTGCTGGCTGTCCTGATTAGACAGATATTTATAGCCAGCTTTAAGAATGACCTAATTAATATGTTTAAGCATAGACAAACGTAACCATTAGTCTAAGTAGATTTTTACATCTAGAACTCTTTAGATGACAGGGGGACAAGCTGTTCAAATTGAAGACAAATTAGGTGATTTACTACATTTCCTTGTTCTTGGATTATAAATTATAAAATTAAGTAGAGTTAGCTGTTCATTTTCACCTAATATTTGAATTGTTGGCAACTAATACATAAAACTGTGCAGGATAAAGTATGTTTTGAAAATGTGTTTTATGTGTGTAGTCAGATAGAGTACTTCTTTTAGTTGGATACTCATTGGAACCTGCACAGTTTTGGAATTCACAGCTATGTTGATCCATTCTGCTGGTTAATGTATGAAAAAGTAAGCTTTTGTAAAATGTGCAAGTATATGTATCTAAGCAATGCTAATATATAAAAAAAAACACACTAACATTTTTTGGTAGCTGGCACTTTTTTATTTTACTTTTGGACTTTGTTTGTACCATGGGTCTCAGTAGGGTGGAGTGGGGGTTATTTAGGCCCTTTCTAAATAAAACTAAAGGTGTTTTAATTTAAGTAATCCTCTGCCACAAGGGGAACACCAACCTTTAGTTTTTTAGCATATGTGAAAAGAACTGGCACTATCCAACTCTTGAGTGCTCTCCTGGTAGCTATTTGAACTAGGATAAGATTGCAGAGTCAATATGAACAGACACTGCAGTTAATATTTTTAAAGCAGTGTAGTGCTTGTATTAAGCCAGAAAAGATTTAACATCCTCAAAGATGCTTGTGTGTATAAAATGTAAAAATTGGTAATTATGCAATGGTCACCAATAATGGTAAAAATGAAACAGTATTGAATATCTGGATTGTATTCTTTGCAGCTATAAAGGGTGCTTGCTGCATGGACAACTAAGACTTAAACAGGACTTGAATCAACAATAATTAAGAAATAAACGACATAGATGAAAGTTTATGTTTTTAAAGAATTTGTACTGAATATGTAGCTGATGGTGTGTGTCAGAGATCTAGATATGCTTCTTAACCGATGTAAAACATTTTTATTTATTGTTAAGGTAACTTAAGATTTAAAAGTAAATGTTTTAATTAGCATACATCTTCCTAAGTGAAAATCACTGTCTAGAGGATTATCTATCTATCTATCTATCTATCTATCTATCTATCTATCTATCTATCTATCTATCTATCTATCTATCTATCTATCTATCTATCTATCTATCTATCTATCTATCTATCTATCTATCTATCTATCTATCTATCTATCTATCTATCTATTTTTCTAACGCAATAAAAATGATTATGTTACACATAAGATATTTATTCTCACAAGGAAACTTTGTCCTCATGAATTTCAAAGTAACTGTATTATTTTCGGAGAGAAACTTCACTTTTTTTCAGAAGTTTGTTCAAAGAAACGTAGGAATCAATAGTAAGGGACTTTCTTCCGAAGACAAAAGTAACCTCATCTTGGCGGCGGCTGCAGATTCTGCCAACGCGGGATGGCTCAGACCAAGCTCCGCTTTGAAGTCAAGGTTACCTTCTAGAGCCGAACACTGTGCAAATTCCTGGTAGAATGATGATTCATTTCCATGGCTCTGATGTTCTAGAGGGTTATTTTTCCATGAAAGAAAGAAGATTCAGTGACGCCGTGCTGTGTATGAGGGGGTAGCAGCTGTGCTTACTTCCAACACACATTAAACTGAATTCTACAACAAAAAAATAAACACTGTACCCTCTACCATTTCGAGTATGAAGGTGCAAAGGTGGTCTTGGTTTGGAGAAGAGATTTAGGGAATTTAACACATCACAGCTGTTGCCCACCAGATTCCATATTACAGAGACATTTATGAGAAAAAAGTGATGTGTTTGTTATTTACAGAGTGTTAATATTTGTCTAGCCATAGCTTATAATTATCTGTATCTCATAATTAGAATTCATTCATTTTATATGATCCAACTGAAAAAAAAAAACATAAAAATATGACAATTGTCACAGCAGTCAGAAGATGACCAGGACCATATACCCCCCCCCCCCCAATCTGTGTTTGGCATAAAGATAAAAAAAATTTTGAGCTGGGGCAGGCCACATGGCTCATTTTATGTGACTGGAGCACGGTAGGGAAACATTTTTGTTAGGTGGTTTGTCATGATTGATGATTAATTTACATCTCTGGATGATATGAGTAATGGTGGATTTACACTGAGGGGAATTATTTATATTTTGGGTCTGCTTATTTTTTTCTGTAATTAACATATTCAAATTAACTTTTCCATAGTGTCTGTGTGTTTATGTACTTTTACTCTCTTTTTTTGAGAATGAGTAATAACGGGTATTAGTGTGGCCCTATACTCATTCCTCAAGGAGTAGACATAAGAGGACCCCCTTATTATATGTGTCCCCCCCACACACACACACACACATACAGTCTCCCATATTCTTTTGAGGAAACTGGATTTGGGGAAGAGACCCTTGTTTCTCAACACTGGCTGCCCCTCTTGCATGGTACCCTCCCAATAGTGAAAGGAATGTAGCCTGGTGAAGGATAGATGGAGCTGCATACTTGCCTTTCCTGGCCACCCAGACCACATACCTGGATAAGGATCTAGTTAGAATTGTAAAATGAACCCCATACCAGTTTCTACCCTTTTTTAAAATGAGCAGTACACATATATTTAAAAATAGTAAAACAGGGTGTAAGGTTCTCCTTAACATTACAACCAGTTATCTATCCAGGCATGCAGCCTGGGTGGTCACGAAAGGGAGGGCATTGAGCAGCCCCCCTTTCTGTAGCATACCATATTCCAGGGCAGTGCCCAACTAAACATGTTCTTTTTCAACAATAGGTTGCTTATTAGCCTTGAAACATAGCAAGATTTCACTCCTATAGACCTCAAGAGAGTTTGGTGCTAAGTTGCAGACTTCCCACTGGGTCAATGACCCGGGTTCAAACCAAAACTGGCAAGGTTCACTTATCCCTAATTTTCAGGTAAACATAATAGGCAATTAAGACCACATACGATAAAGAATGTATTACTTTTATAACACATCAGTTAAATAATTCTGCAGACTGAAAGATTTGTATTCATGGGGCAGCACAGAAAATGCAACCTATATACAGTATGTTTGTCTATCTGGAATCAGACACCTTTAGAAGCTTTCTCAACACCTGCACAGTGGTACTGGAAAGTAGCACTTCAAAATTCTTTGGCATGGCTAAAATAGCTTTGACTTTACGGGTTGGTTAAATAGTACTTGAACTTGTAAACCTACATATTAAACTCATCAGGCTAGCATTAGAGTTTAATCATGGTTTAATATTCCAAAGTCACAGTTGTTCTCAACTTTGGTATTATAATAAGGCACATGTGATGTGTCCAGTCTCTCAACCTGGAAGCTTTGTTGAAATTTACATGCTGCAGCACCCTAGGATTTTGAGATTGAGGGAGGAGTCCTCTATGTGAAATTTGGTGTGCCATCACCTGTAAGTTTCTAATACATCATAATGGTGATGATCTCACAAACTCAATGTGGCATCATGTTGCCATTCTATGCTATGCTAAACAATGTTCCCCAATGTAAATGCAATGACAATAGTGCCCCATTGTACTGATACTGCTAGATGACAGATATCAGTCTGCTGGAATGTCAACAAACAGCAAAGTATCCTGGGTGATGTCATTGGTCAAAAATATTCATGATTATGTCTGTAGGCGACCATCATCAGGTGGTGGCTCAACATGATTGGCAATGAATCTAAATCACTGGATTATTTTGGATTTAGATCCAATATCACTATCTACTTTTTTAGCAATAAAGGACTTGTTATTGGCGTGAGTGTCCTTATCTACCTTCAACTCTTTGGAATGGATAAGCACCGTTAATGCAGTCCTGTACTTAATCCCCTGAGGCTCGCCTTCTTGAACCAAACAAGGCCACATGCCTTTCAACTTTATGGGAGGACAAGAGGGATGGTGAATCCTTTTCCTCTTTGTAAGGCACGTTGTCCCAAAGTTGTGGGGGGACTTATATGAATAGAAAGGTTCAGGGGTACATTAGTAGAGTCAATTAGAGTTAAAAGTAAAGACTAGTGTTGGGAGAACGTTTCAAACGAGCATGAGTTCAGGCCAAACAGCCAGTGTTTGTCGAATATCTGAATTTGCAGGGTGTTCAGTGTTTGTTCGTCCCACCGAACGCCCTGCAATGCACTGCTTTACCCAATCAGGGCACAGTATAAGCTGGTTGTTAAGAAGCAGGGCGAGAAAGGTGTCCGTGGCGTCCTTAACAACCGATGGGTCATCAGCTGTCAATGGGTTTCCCCGCTGACAGCTGAATAAAAAAAGTGCTGGTTAAAAAAAAAAAATGGCATGGCATATGCTTGGCGATGTCACCTGGTGGCACCACCCCCTTGTGACATTGCCGACCCAGCATGCACCAGTCTGTGACCCCCTGTCAGAAACCATGAATCAGAATGAGACAGAAGTACAGTTAAATCACACTTGTTTAATAATAAAAGTATATAGAACAAACATAGTCAAAGCATAGCCAAAGTTTGGTATCCAGAACGGATAGTCAGACAAGCCAGAAAGTCAGGAAGCCAGAGATCAACGTAGTGGAACAGCAAGCAGGATCCGGAGCCAGAAGAAATGTCAGCCAAGCAAGTCTTTAACAGGAACGCAGGAGATAGTCTCTGTGATGTTGACCAAGGCGAAGGCAGAGATCATCTGGGCTGGACGGCTTAAGTAGGTAGGACTGATGAGCAGGATATCATCAACAGGTGAGTCACTGTGGAGAGAAAGGAGCTGGCAATTAGCTGACAACTGAGCAACCAGCTCAGAGTAGGAAGGGCTGAGCCCAGCCCTGACAGTACCCCCTCCTCAACGACCCCTCCCCCTCAAGGGACCACCAGGCTTGAGGGGAAAACGTCTATGGAAATCACGGAGGAGGACAGGGGCATCTATGCCTCAGGATGAGACCCAAGAGCATTACTCCAGACCGTACCCTTTCCAATGCACCAGATACTGTATGTGCCCACGGAACCTACAGGAGTCAACAATGGACTGTAGTTCATACTCCTCATGGTTCTCAACCTGTACAGGGTGAGGATGAGGCACTGAGGTTGTAAAGCGGTTGCAGACCAAAGTGTTTAATAAGGAAACATGAAATACATTTGATATACACATATTAGAAGGAAGGTCTAATGCGTAAGCCACTGAGTTAATCCTACGAAGACTATGGAAAGGCCCAATAAACCAAGGTTCAAACTTCAGAGAGGGAACATGAAGTCAGAGGTTGCGAGATGACAACTAGACCCTGTCCCCAACCTGGTAGAAAGGCACAGGCAGGCGTTTGCAGTCAAAACAACAGGGTTTTCTGCTGGAAGACAAAACTGGTTGCTCCACCACCCTAGAGACCTGCACCTAGGTCACTCTTAACAGGTCCCTCACCGACAGCAACCCCCCAGCACTCCCACCATAACCCTTCACCTATCCCCGTTCCCCAACCTCTTCTCCAACTCATTCCCAAACCACAGCGAGTGGCAAAAACCAACAAAAACAAAAAAACTCATAACCCGCAGTCAAAAACAATGCTCACACCAGTCAACAATACTCATGCGGATCCAGATCCATCACCAGATACACCTTCAAACTCAGTGGTTGAACCAAACTCCACTACACTTTGCCCAAGTACTCCTTCTTTCAACACCAGGGTTATAACAAATACACAGTCCAACTCAGTCACCCCCCTTTCTCCTACTTCATCCTATAGCCCCACAGTGACCAACAACACAGAAACAACCAAGGATGATGATTTTTTAGGGTCAGCCCCCCCACTCGGCACCTTCAAAAGAAAGTACGCAAGAGAGGAGGAAGGGGGGGCAGAGGAAAACTTAAAAGGAAAAATACGGAAAGTATAAAGATTTTCAAAGTATCCACCCATATATTATCTATGGAAGAGACCTCACTCTCGAGCAAAGGTCTCACCTTTGCACCTACCATCCGCCCAAACCCATTCATGTTATTCAAAGACCTTAATAATTTTATACGAGACTTGACAGTGAAAAGATTCTACAATATCCAATCCTCTCTGAAACCCCCACCCTTGCAAGAACCCATTGAAACCATTAACCATGATGTCCTCCCAATAGATACAGACACAGATTCCTCCATCATCTTGGACCCAGATGAACTCCATACAGAATATCCCTTTGCAGATATGGAATTGTACACTCAACACTACCAAACATCCCCTCCGATTCAACATACAAAATTCAAACCCAAGTCCATCTTCAACCCAGTACATAAAAAAGGGCCCTATCTACAGACATTCTATCAAGTCATGTATACCGACCTTGTCCAAATGTGTAAATAGGCTCCCAAGAAAAGAGCTAACCTCTCTAAAGCAGAACAGAAGGCCCTGGATGAGTTAACCAACAACCATAATATCATCATAAAGGCAGCAGACAAGGGAGGCAGCATTGTAATACAGAAAAGTTCAGACTACATGGCGGAATCATTCAGACTATTATCTGACACCAGCACTTATTCCAAACTCACTCATGATCCCTTACCAGAATTCACCCAGAAAGCCACAAAATTAGCCCACAGAGCCCTAGAAGATGGTATTATTTCCAAAGCTGAACTGTCATTTCTCATCAAAGGTTTTCGTAAAACTCCCCATTTTTACCATTTACCAAAAATCCATAAAGACCAGCCCAACCCACCAGGCCGTCCCATAGTAGCTGCTATGGAGAGCATCACAAGCGGGTTTTCTATGTACATAGACCATTTCCTTCAACCCCTTGCGCAACACCTCCCATTTTATTAGAGATAGTACCCACCTATTGGAGATGCTTTCCTTCTACACCTGGGAACCCACCTACCAGTGGGTATCCTTGGATGTTACATCTCTATACACTTCCATCCCCCACGCAGTTGGCCTCAGAGCAGTAGAATATTTTCTCTCTGAGGACCCCCTCATCAATCCCAGACAGGCACAGTACATCCTGGAGGCTACACAATTCTGTCTAGAACACAACTACTTTGAGTTTGACCATACCTTCGATCTACAAACTCAAGGCACTGCCATGGGTGCCAATTTTGCCCCAAGCTAAGCCAACCTGACTATGGGCTACTGGGAACTACAATACGTCTCACATAACAACCCTTTTGCCGCCCATATCATATATTATGGGCGCTACATCGATGATATCATTCTGATCTGGGAGGGCACATCAGAGAGTATAGAGTCCTTTGTCAAGCATTGCAACTGCAACTCCCTAGGGTTATCCTTCACCCATGTCATAGACCCTGAAAAACTAATCTTCTTGGACTTAGAACTTTTTCATAGTGAATCTGAAATACATGCTACAAACTTTGTCAAACCCACCACTGGGAACTCCTATATTCACTACCAGAGCTGTCACCATCCAACATGGATCAACAACATACCAAAGAGCCAATTCCATAGAATTTAGCAGAATTGCAGGAAGGACTAAGATTACCACATACAGGGTAAACTCCTTTCCAATAAATTTCAAGACAAAGGATACCCACCACATCTGGTACAAAAGGCCTTCCTCCAACAGGCAAAGAAACCTCCACCCAAACCCAAAACTTCAGATAATCCACAACCAACACGTTTCACTATCCAGTTTCATGATTGTCACAAGAAGATGGAGAACATCTTAGCCAAACATTGGTGCATCTTTCTTGGAGACCTCTTTCTAGGTTCTTCCCTCACCCAACTAACCAAGGTTTCATATCGTAGAGCAAAAAATATTAAAAGTAGGATAGCACCCAGTAAAATCCGTAAAGTCCCACCCACTCCAGCCTCACACATCCCCCTAATTCCATCAGTGGGAATGTACCAATGCCGTAAAAAATTATGCCTAACGTGCAAATTTCTTGACCATGGACAAAAAACTTCACTGTTAAAGACAAAACATACACCATAAAAGACTTTTATAATTGCTCCAGTGAATACGTGGTGTACTGCCTGACCTGCCCATGTGGTCTCTTTTATGTGGGCAGGACCATACGCCCCCTACGCCAACGTTTTGGCGAACACAGGCATTTCATAGAAAAGGGCTGGGACAAACACAGTGTCCCTCTTCATTTTTTGAAGGAACACCAAAAATCTACCATGGGCCTCAGAGTCTGGGTCATCGAGGCCATGCCCAGAGGTCTTCCTGCTGCAGAACGTTTCAAATACCTGTGTCAGCAGGAGGCCTACTGGATATATTTATTGGGTACTCTCTCGCCAGGGGGACTCAATGAAGAATTAGAAACACATTCTTTGTTGTAGTTTACTTTCCTCCCCCCTTCCCCTCTCCAATCATACATTCGTTCTTCACTTTCTTATTATATATATATATATATATATATATATATATATATATATATATATATATATATACACCTTGCCCATCACTATACAAACCATGTAGAAGTTTCTTACAACATAAAAATACCCCCATGGTCCTTTGCTGTCGTATCATCCAGTCACCTGAGGGACCGCTGTCCCCTCATGGACCCAGATAGCAACTCCACCGTTCTATATAACAACTTCACCCCCCTTTTTCTTCCCCCTCCCACCCCTCCCCCCCCTCCCCACCCCTCATGTCCCCCCTGAGCTCATCCTCATAATGTGTATCCCAGTGCTTTTTAATCTCATTTTTTATTTTTTTATTTTAATTTTACATTTATTTTTATTTTTATTTTTATACTTATTTTTATTTATTTATTTATTTCTATTTTTCATTGTTTTTCCCATTTTTATTTTTATTTTTCATTTTATTTTTTATTTTTTAGTTTATATTTATTTTTATTTAATTTTTTTTTCCCATTTTTTCATCTTCTAAATAAATGTTTTAACTCTAATTCCACTTACTATTAATATCCTTATATTTATTAAACTTACCCCCAATTCATCATATTTTTAATTCTTCATAATTTATTTTCAACTTTTTTGTGCTTTTTGGAAGATTGTGGGTCTGCTGGCTGGCTGGCTGGTTCCACAGCCACAGACCTCCAGCCCATATACTTTAACCTAATTAACCTAATTAACCTAATTGCCTCCACTATATATTCAAGCTGCTCTCCTCCAGGGAGCAAAAAGGCCAGTAGAAGGAGCTGTGAGCCCCGAGCGCGTAGCCTGTACTATCCTTGCATTATCCCCAACACCAGCCTGGACGTTTGCTGTGCATCAGTGACGTCATTTCCTCTTCCACGCTCCAGAGTGGTCAGCGTGGAGCTTTCCATGCACTGGATGCAGTGGTTCAGCCTGTGTACAGACTCCACACCCAGACGCCTGAAGGAATGAAAGCCGGAAACAAGATAACAGCACATCCCAGGACACTTTCCATCTCAAAGAAACACCTCCACCCTGCGAACCAGTAAGTGTAATTGTTACACTAACTTTTATTTTTGCATAAACAAGCTACCACAGTTAGCGCCTCCACACCCCTCCTTTTTTCAACAGGCGTTTGCAGTCAGCATGGAGCCTGTACCTCATTAGCATGTCGCAAAGCCTCCTGGACTTGTGCCCAAGTGGAATGAAAACCACGGAGATACTCAGCTAACGCAGGAATACTCTGTGGAACAAAAGAGTCAGGCAAAATGGTAGGTTGGAAACTATAGTTCGCCATAAACGGGGACAATCGGGAAGCAGAATTCAAGGCACTATTGTGAGCAAACTCCACCCACGGCAAGAGGTCTGACCAGTTATTATGATGGTCAGAAATATAGCAATGTAGGAATTGCTCCAAGGACTGATTGGCTCATTCTGCAGCCCCATTAGACTGCGGATGATATGTAGAGGAGAAAGCAAGCTGAATTCCCAACTGTGCACTAAAGGCTTGCCAGAACCGGGACACAAACTGACTACCCCTGTCCGAGACAATCACCTTGGGTAGCCCATGTAAGCAAAAGATGTCTTGAGCAAAAATGAAGCCACTTCCTTAGAAGTGGGCAACTTCTTAAGTGGAATACAATGACACATCTTTGAGAATCGGTCAACCACCATAAGGATAACTGTGTTGCCCTGGGAGTTGGGTAACTCCGAAATGAAATCCATAGGTGGGTCCAAATCCATTCTCCATTGGGTTGTAGGAGGCCCACTGGAAGGTATCGTGGAGTCTTACTCTGAGCACACATGGAACAGGCAGCTACGAAGGCGGTTACATCAGCACATAGACTAGGCCACCAGGATTGTTGGGAAATGGCCCAAAAGAGTTGATTCTTCCCAGGGTGACCAGCAGCCTTGGGAGAATGGTAAGTCTGGAGCACAGCAGTACGGACACTCTCTAGGAGAAAGCAGCGGTCACAAGGTTTCTCAGGAGGAGCATGGACTTGAGCAGCAAGAATTTTCTTACGCAAAGGAGAAGTGAGACTGGTGCAAACCATAGCCAGAATACAATCAGGAGGAATCACAGGGACCGGAACTGACTCCAGCTTGGAAATGGAGGAAAATTGTAGTGACAAAGCGTCAGCCCTTATATTCTTAGTACCGGGTAAGAATGAGACAAAGTAATTGAAACTTGACAAGAAAAGAGCCCATTGCACTCTTCTGGGAGAGAGGCGTTTAGCCTCAGACAAGAATGTGAGATTCTTATGGTCAGTAAGAATGACAACCAGCACAGTGGTACCTTCGAAGAGATGTCTCCATTATTTCAGGGCTAAAATGATCGCTAACAGCTCTCTGTCACCAATCTCGTAATTGTACTCCACAGGTGACAATTTATTAGAAAAGTAGCCACAAGGATAGATAGCAATCTCAGAGGTAGGACGTTGAGACTATGGATGGGCTTTATGTTTGGGTCGAACATGAGTTCGACTCGAACATTGGGTGTTCGCCCGTTCGCTGTATAGCGAACAATTTGGGATGTTCGCGGCAAATTCGAAAGCCGCGGAACACCCTTTAAAAATCTAAGGGAGAAATCAAAAGTGCTAATTTTAAAGGTTAATATGCAAGTTATTGCCATAAAAAGTGTTTGGGGAACTGGGTCATGCCCCAGGGGACATGTATCAATGCAAAAAAAGTTTTAAAAATGGCCGTTTTTTCAGGAGCAGTGATTTTAATAATGCTTAAAGTGAAACAACAAAGGTGTAATATTTCTTTAAATTTCATACCTGGGGGGTTTCTATAGTATGCCTGTAAAGTGGCGCATGTTTCCCGTGTTTAGAACAGTCTGACAGCAAAATGACATTTCTAAAGGAAAAAAAAGTAATTTAAAACTACTCGCGGCTATAATGAATTGTCAGTCCGGCAATACGCATAAAAGTTCATTGATAAAAATGGCATGGGATTCCCCCACAGGGGAACCCCGAACCAAAATTTAATAAAAAATGCGTGGGATCCCCCCAAATTCCATACAAGGCCCTTCAGGTCTGGTATGGATATTAAGGGGAACCCCGCACCAAAATTAAAAAATAAAATGGCGTGGGGTCCCCCCAAAAATCCATACCAGACCCTTATCCAAGCATGCAACCTATCAGGCCACAGGAAAAGAGGGGTGAGGAGAGAGCGCCCCCCCTCCTGAACCATACCAGGCCACATGCCCTCAACATTGGGAGGGTGCTTTGGGGTAGCCCCCCAAATCACCTTGTCCCCATGTTGATGGGGCTCCTCCCCACAACCCTTGCCCGGTGGTTGTGGGGGTCTGCGGGTGAGTGGCTACCCCCAGATCCCTGCCCCCACTGTAAACGGGTGACACTGCGGGGAAAGCAATAGGGAAAGCCACGGGGAAAGCCATAGGGAAGTCCTCGTGCGTCAAAGGGGGGCGGGGTCACCGGGTGGCCCTGCCCTCCATTATATAAGAGCTGTCACCTGAACAGAAGTGTCACACAGCGGGAGATTCCCATTGAGGCGGATCGGAGGATGAAGCGGAGAAGAAGAAGCTGGAGGAAGATGCAGGACGATAAGACCGGAGGAAGAAGTGGAGGAAGATAGAGGAAGAAGCGAGAAAAGAACAAGATGGAGGAAGAAGAAGAACACCGAAGGAAAACCAGAAGAAGATGGAAGAAGAAGCAGGGAAAGAAGAAGACATTAATAAAAGGAATTGTCAAAAACCGTCTATTGTCTTTTTTTTACATTTTTGACATTTTTTTTGTGAAATGGTAGGGGTACACCATTACCAATTCACACGGGGGGGATCTGGGGGTCCCCTTGTTAAAGGGGGCTTCCAGATTCCGATAAACCCCCCACCCACAGACCCCCACAACCACCGGGCAAGGATTGTGGGGATGAGGCCCTTCTCCCCATCAACATGGGGACAAGGTGCTTTGGGGGGCTACCCCAAAGCACCCTCCCAATGTTGAGGGCATGTGGCCTGGTACAGTTCAGGAAGAGGGCCGCTCTCTTGTCCCCCCCTCTTTTCCTGCCGCCTGCCAGATTGCATGCTCGGATAAGGGTCTGGTATGGTTTTTTGGGGGGACCCCATGCCATTTTTTTTATTTTGGTGTGGGGTTCCCCTTAAAATCCATACCAGACCTGAAGGGTCTGGTATGGATTTTGAGGGGGACCCCCATGCCACTTTTTTTTTACATTTTGGTGCGGGGTTCCCCTTAATATCCATACCAGACCTGAAGGGCCTGGTATGGAATTTGGGGGGACCCCCACGCATTTTTTTTTAAGTTTTGGTTCAGGGTCCCCCTGTGGGGGAATCCCATGCCATTTTTATCAATGAACTTTTATGTGTATTGCCAGACCGACAATTCATTATAGCTGCGAGTAGTTTTAAATGACTTTTTTCCTTTAGAAATGTAATTTTTCTGTGAGACTGTTCTATACACGGGAAACATGCGCCACTTTACAGGCATACTATAGACACCCCCCAGGTATGAAATTTAAAGGAATATTACACTTTTATTGTTTCACTTTAAGCATTATTAAAATCACTGCTCCCGAAAAATGTCAATTTTTAAAACTTTTTTTGCATTGATGCATGTCCCCCGGGGCAGGACCCAGGTCCCCAAACACTTTTTAAGACAATACCATGCATACAAGCCTTTAAAATTAGCACTTTTGCTTTTTCATGTTTGTGTCCCATAGACTTTAATGGTGTTCGCACAAATTTTTTGCCTGTTCGCATGTTCTGGTGCGAACCGAACGGGGGGGTGTTCGGCCCATCCCTAGCTGAGACAGAAGGGCACCAACTCCAGTCTCAGAAGCATCAACTTCAAGGGTAAAAGGTAACATAGGATCAGGATGTGCCAACACAGGAGCAGAAATAAAGGCAGCTTTGAGACTCTCAAAGGCCTTAATGGACTCCGGAGACCAACTCTGTGGGTTACTGTCCTTTCTGGTCATATCAGTCAGGGGCTTGACCAGAGACGAGAAGTTACAAATAAACTTCCGATAATAGTTGGCAAAGCCAAGAAAACGCTGCAGAGGATGTAAACCCATGTGTCAGGGCCACTGTAGGACTACTGAAAGTTTCTCTGGGTCCATCGAAAAACCAGCAGTGGAAATGACATAACCCAGGAATTTAACCTGTTCACGATGGAATTCGCACTTCTCCAATTTACAATAGAGATTGTTCTCTCTTAGTTTTAGGTGCTGAAGTCCACCAAGCCCCCTGTACATGTGCCCCCGGACAGGGCTCTCCATCATCCAGAATAGTCACGGCTATTGTTTAAGGAGAGAGGAGACAGAAAAAAATCAGAAGAGGTGAGAGAGGAGGCAGAGGAGTGAAGATTGAATGATTGGTGCCAAGAAGCCTTTACTGCGATTCTCCCATGGTCAGGGCCCAGGGGGGGTGATCAGCAGCGCCGGGGATCCCTATAGGGGTCCTGGAAGGAGATCAGATTCTGTGGTCGGTGTCTTCACAGTCCAGGCTGGGAGGGCTGGTCTGTAGCGTGGCCCTGCTTATACAGATGGGCATTCCTCTAGGAAGGGCGGCTGTAGGCACATGCCTACAGTGCCTAATGGGAAATCCGTCCCTGAGCATTACAGATAAACAAATCAATGTCTACATGACATTGCCTTTACCTAAAGTGATTGATTTTGACATGTTAACAAAGCCAAGACAAACAGTAATCACATTTTTTTTAAATCTACCATTAATTGTGGTATGCAAGGCGTTATGTATTGGCACCAAACCAGACCTGAAGGGTCTGGTATGGATTTTAAGTGGAACCCCACACCAAAATTTAAAAAAAAATGGTGTGGGGTCCCCCCAGAAATCCATACCAGACCCTTATCCGAGCATGCAATCTGGCAGGCAGCAGGAAAAAAAGGGGGGATGAGAGAGCGGCCCTCCTCCTGAACCGTACCAGGCCACATGCCCTCAACATTGGGAGGGTGCTTTGGGGTAGCCCCCCTGTTGGAATTTAACGTGGATTAATATCACTTTTCTGGATTGTCTATATAAGTTTCCTGTTGCCAAGCTCAGCCAGGTAAACTCAGTTGGAATGAAACACATTAAAGCATTGTAATCAGAAGAACAATGGCTTGGCTCAAGCCCACCTGCTATGACATGTGGGATTACAGGCTTCAAAGAGAATAAGAGCTAGCTGAGATTTGACATAGGGCTAATAGGGATGCTGACCCTAGTGGACAATACAGCATGTTTCCTGAAGAATGGGAAGACATTTGAAGGATTACCTCTTGACGATTTCTATTGGATGGAAGGCAAATGGGGGTGGCTACGTGTAGGCGTGTATGTTTGAATGAAAAGAGAATACACACAGGGAGGTCTTTCTCTATGCCCCATGCTCTCCCTCTGCTTAGGTTGGTCTTTGCAAACCTCATGTCTTGGCCATCTTGAGGCCTTGCTCTGGATGCTGGCTTGGGCCTAAGCCATGTGGCCCGGATCCCGTTTATCATCCAGGACCAGCCGATGAAACCTTGTGACATGTTTGATTGTTATTATATGTTGTAGAGATATGCTGTTTATTATATTGTGTTCTGATTGTAAGCTATGTAACATGGTAATACCATTTTAATACTTTATGTTAGTTTCCTAATTCCTTGGGAAATAAATAAGATGTTGTTTTACTAGCAGCACCATGTGTTTGGTTTCATAGCTAACCTGGTATTATGGTGATATTACCAATAACATATGCTCAGAGTTTAATAGACCAACTAATTATAGGGACTAGACAAATTAATAAGCAGATATAATATTAATTATTTTATCATTTACTTCACCCCCAAAGCACCTTGTCCCCATGTTGATGGGGAAAAGGGCCTCATCCCCACAACCCTTGCCTGGTGGTTGTGGGGGTCTGTGGTCGGGGGGCTTATCGGAATCTGGAAACTACCACAAGTTTAATCGACATTTAAAAATTTCGGACCAAATTTAAGTCCCAGAAATTTGGATCAAACTCATGCTTGATCCAAATCTGAATCTTAAAAGATTAGTGAACAAGTAAAGCAGTCCATAAACACCCTTTGCTAGTTCTTTAACAGGTCCCACAGTTTTTCTGCCTCTCCCTGATGATCTTTGATCAGTAGTGTAAGTAAGATCTAATTGTTAGCCTGGTTTTGTTTGCTTGCAGGTGATTAGAGGGGAGGGTTCCCTGCCCCTATGACATTGTCACACTGATATAAAAGTATGAACAGAAAATAAAGGCTGTTTGGCCTAAAGAAGGAGGGGGAGGGGAAAAGATTTTCCCCAGGGACTTTTAAGGTGCTATTTAATCAACAGTATAATCAAAAATTCTGTACAATCATCTTAAATAAAATTAATGTTTTATTAAATCACAATTAAAATATCCATGCCTCACTTGAGGAGTGGGACATGTTCTTAAGAACAATTTGACATAGACAATGTCACCCAAAATTATTCACATTAGACAATGCAACAAAAAGCAACTACTTAAAAGTGCCATGACAATCTGCCGCTCGACATGTTTCGCTCTAATACGAGCTTCTTCAGGAGTTTAAAGGCAATGATTGTGGTGGACTCTAAATGATAGGAGAATAAACAATAATCAATACATACATTTAAACATGTGTAAAATACATCTAATGAATATTAAATTCAATTAACAGAGTGGAGATTGATACAGGGCATTTAAATGCATTCATGTAAGTTTAGGTACTAAACACTTCAACCAAATATATATAGAAAATCAAGGTTTATACATCTTACCAGGCTGTAGCGCACCGATACGACATAAATACTCCAATAGAATGACAAACTGCTGCTAATTTCAAATCGGGGAGTTCTCATATATGAGGGATATCGCTGCCATACTGTGACCACAGGGGAACATAAAGTTTAAAAATGGCCCTTTAAAAAGCAGAATAGATTCAAAGTTAGATTCAAAGTTAGAAAAAAAGGGGATCGCATCCAAAATCCTTCATATTTAAATTTCAGGGGATATGTTCCCTAAAGTAGAACCAATTAAGGATCTATTACCTAGAACATAAAAGTATCACGGCATATAACATCACGTAGGTAGGGATGGCATCATAGTCAAGTGAAATAGTCACTAATGACTGCAAAAATAGATAATGCAGGGAGAGCGATCACCAACAAGGATGTTTTCTAGATAAAGAAAAAGAGAGTGCAATAAAGGGACCATTAGAGATTCAAAGGTGCAGCTTACTGTCAACTAATGGCAGTGTTGCAACGAGAGAACTTACTTCACAGACAGTAGTCCAGCACGCAGGCTTGAGAGAGCTTCACGCTGCCTCCGTAGGACCGCACCAGTGACAGAACTGTGGGCGGTGTGTAGCCGCCTTTATATACCCCCATCACGGCGGCGTCTGATCTCGCCGCCGGGATGCGGACGCTCGTTGAGACTGACTACGTCATGACGCGGGGGGACGTAGTGACGTCATTATGACGTCGGCAATGTGTATAGAAGTTAGTGCGCATGTCGACGTAATTATGGAGCCTGTGGAGCATCAGGGCGCCAAAGGCGCCATCTTAGCTAAGGGAAAGGGAGAGGTAAAGACGAATGGAAATAAATTGAAGCATTGTGCCTGCTTCTGTTCTAAAAAACAATAGAGAAATATGTATTCCCAATAATTCTCAATGGAGGCTCATGTACGTCATTAATTAGGTGTCAAAAACCCCATCCTGACATGATCAGACTCAAATTGATAGGGCCACCAGCCATGGGGGCGATTGGTTCTACACCCCCAATGGTGGGTGCCCCGGGCGTCCGTGTGGTCTAAATTGACAAAGATAATCCCAATATGAGAATAGTTCCGGCGAGTTGTTGCCAAACATAAAAACAAAAAATCAAAAAATCTTTTAGGTGAAAATTTGCAGCCACAGCCTACAAGATGTAATACAAATAAATCAGTGGAGGTTCAATGATATCAGATATAACATACAAAGATGCATATGGTCATATTACAACTATTGTTAACTATTTTATTATGGCTCATGCATACATGTGATGCCAAAACACAGCATTGAAAATACTGAATATAGTGAATGACCGAAAATTAAAAAAAAAAAAAAAGAAAGCAAGACAACCAGAAAACAAAAAACAGGACACGGCCACATTAAGGTTAAGGATACTACAGTTTTCAAATAAATGGCTTGAAACTGAACGCATCGTTCATGCCTGGATGCTGGAGAGCCGACAATTTGTGTATCCAGCGTGCCTCCTTTTGTAGGAGGAGCTTGTCATAGTCTCCCCCTCTAGCACCTGGGGAAATGTGTTCCAAAGCAAAAAAGTGTAAGCAGTTAGCGTCAAAATTGTGCTGCAGGCCTACGTGCCGGCTGATGGGGGTCTCCATTCTTTTTTTCTGTATAAGGGAGACATGATCCCTAATTCGACAAAAAAAGGGTCTCTTAGTCTTCCCGATGTAAAACATCTTACATTCGCATAACATAATGTACACTATACCAATGGATTGACATGTTACTGCAAATCTTGGTTTGAACAAATCCCCGTTGGGCAACAAGAGGCTTCGAGTGGCTAAAATGTATCTGCAGTAGGAACAACGATGGCAGGGTCTGCTGCCCCTGTCACCCTCTTTAATTTTGACAACATGGTTTTCATAATGGCTCTGTACCAATGAATCCCTCAGGGATCGACAGCGTCTGAAAGTAATCTCCGGCTATGGATTTAGGTGTTTGGCCACTTTTTCGTCTCCCATTAATAAGTACCAATACTTGTTAAGAATGTCACGTGTTTGTTTATGTTGACTAGAGTAGGTAGTGATGAGTCTGACACCAGGATTAGCTTTTTTGGATCTGGTGTTGTGTAAAAGAGAAGCTCTGTTTTGATTTTTAGCTCTAAGGTATGCTTTTTTAAGACATTTTTTGCTATATCCTCGGTTAAGGAAGCGTAGACGTAAACTTTTAGCTTCCTTTTCAAAGTCAGACTCATCACTACAGTTGCGTTTTGCTCGCAAGTATTGCCCATAGGGCACACTTGTAATCAGGGGAGCTGGGTGGGAACTGGTGGCATGCAGCAGGGAATTACCTGCGGAAGGTTTACGGTATAAAGTTGTTTTGATGCTGCCGTCAGATTTGACTGTAATTAGGGTATCCAAAAAAGTCAGACTAGATTGACTAAATTCAACCGTAAATTTGAGATTATACCTATTAATTTTTAGGCTTTCCAAAAAAGACAGAAGAAGATCTTTGGGGCCTACCCATATGAAAAAAATGTCGTCAATAAATCTCCTCCATAAGGGGATTAATGACGTACATGAGCCTCCATTGAGAATTATTGGGAATACATATTTCTCTATTGTTTTTTAGAACAGAAGCAGGCACAATGCTTCAATTTATTTCCATTCGTCTTTACCTCTCCCTTTCCCTTAGCTAAGATGGCGCCTTTGGCGCCCTTATGCTCCACAGGCTCCATAATTACGTCGACATGCGCACTAACTTCTATACACGTTGCCGACGTCATAATGACGTCACTACGTCCCCCCGCGTCATGACGTAGTCAGTCTCAACGAGCGTCCGCATCCCGGCGGCGAGATCAGACGCTGCCATGATGGGGGTATATAAAGGCGGCTACACACCGCCCACAGTTCTGTCACTGGTGCGGTCCTACGGAGGCAGCGTGAAGCTCTCTCAAGCCTGCGTGCCGGACTACTGTCTGTGAAGTAAGTTCTCTCGTTGCAACACTGCCATTAGTTGACAGTAAGCTGCACCTTTGAATCTCTAATGGTCCCTTTATTGCACTCTCTTTTTCTTTATCTAGAAAACATCCTTGTTGGTGATCGCTCTCCCTGCATTATCTATTTTTGCAGTCATTAGTGACTATTTCACTTGACTATGATGCCATCCCTACCTACGTGATGTTATATGCCGTGATACTTTTATGTTCTAGGTAATAGATCCTTAATTGGTTCTACTTTAGGGAACATATCCCCTGAAATTTAAATATGAAGGATTTTGGATGCGATCCCCTTTTTTTCTAACTTTGAATCTAACTTTGAATCTATTCTGCTTTTTAAAGGGCCATTTTTAAACTTTATGTTCCCCTGTGGTCACAGTATGGCAGCGATATCCCTCATATATGAGAACTCCCCGATTTGAAATTAGCAGCAGTTTGTCATTCTATTGGAGTATTTATGTCGTATCGGTGCGCTACAGCCTGGTAAGATGTATAAACCTTGATTTTCTATATATATTTGGTTGAAGTGTTTAGTACCTAAACTTACATGAATGCATTTAAATGCCCTGTATCAATCTCCACTCTGTTAATTGAATTTAATATTCATTAGATGTATTTTACACATGTTTAAATGTATGTATTGATTATTGTTTATTCTCCTATCATTTAGAGTCCACCACAATCATTGCCTTTAAACTCCTGAAGAAGCTCGTATTAGAGCGAAACATGTCGAGCGGCAGATTGTCATGGCACTTTTAAGTAGTTGCTTTTTGTTGCATTGTCTAATGTGAATAATTTTGGGTGACATTGTCTATGTCAAATTGTTCTTAAGAACATGTCCCACTCCTCAAGTGAGGCATGGATATTTTAATTGTGATTTAATAAAACATTAATTTTATTTAAGATGATTGTACAGAATTTTTGATTATACTGTTGATTAAATAGCACCTTAAAAGTCCCTGGGGAAAATCTTTTCCCCTCCCCCTCCTTCTTTAGGCCAAACAGCCTTTATTTTCTGTTCATTATTTAATCATGGGATGTGGTGCTTTCAGCTGACTATCTCTGTCCTTCCTATATCTTACTGATATAAAAGTAGTTTATCATATAGTTAAGCAGTCTAGGGCAGGAAGTCAACCCTACAGAATAGAACATGGGCTTCCCCGAGGACACATGTGAACTGAAGGACCCCTGTATTAATTCATTAGGTGAATTGATTCACCCAGTAACAAATCTGCAGTGAGCATCCACTTTCGGCAAGCCATTCCCTATTTATTTATTTCACATTGACTGTGCATTTCCATAATCTGCAAGAAGCAAAATACCAGTACAATGTTACAAAAAAGGAAGACATTTTTTTTTTTTGATTTTTTTTTTGCACTTCATTGCAGTGAAGTGGTGTGAACGGAATTCCCAGTGAAGCCCATAAAATATGGTGTCAAGGGGTCCTAACAAAAATCAAAAAAGGCACTGACAATTGGTGGAGAAAAAGGTGATTGATTTGTTTCAAATACCAATGTATGCAATGACATACCTCCTAAACCCAGTCTGTGTGGAGAGTAAGGACACTTGCTGACTTGGTAGAATCTATAGGCAATTTAACTCATTAATAGGACACAGAAGTTTAATCCATCATAGTTTTACTTTAGATAAGTGCCAGTGCCGATCCTGGGCGGGTGCTCAGGGTGCAACGCACCCAGGCACCACAAGCTGAGGCAGAGGGGGGCACCAAAGCTCAGGATCCCCCTCCCGCTTGCTTTACCACTTGGGAAATGATAGGAGCGGTGAGCGGGTCAGAGGAGGAGAAACTGTGCTGCCTCCCTCCCCGCCCCGCACAAGGTGCCACTGTCAGAAGAGGGCGTTGCTCATTCCCCCTCCCTCCTTCTTATAAGCGGGCAGCAGAATAGGAGATCGTAACAGCTCTGTCTCTGTGTGGAGAGAGAGCAGCTGCAGGTTCCACTTTCCCCCCTCCTCATGCTGCTGTTCTCGGAAGAGGTGCTTGCCAGGACAGCCAGCCACTGTGCTTCCTCCCATTGGCCAGGGGAAAAAAACAAACAAAAGGAGGAGAAAAGAGGATCATGGGACATGTAGTCCCGAGGACTAACTGGCCCATTGCAATCCTAGGGGGAACCTGCAGCCCCCAACATGCCCAGCTGAAGGGGAGGGAGAGAGAGACATGCTATGAATAACATACTGCATCTGGTGACAGACAATGGTGGCAAGTGGCAGGCAATGGTGACAAGTGACACGCTAACACTGCATCTGATGACAGGCAATGGTGGCAAGTGACAGGCAATGGTGGCAAGTAACATGCTGCATCTTGTGGCAGGCAATGGTGGCAAGTGAAAGGCTGCATCTGGTGACAGGCATGGTGGCAAGTGACACGCTGCATCTTATGACAGGCAATGTTGGCAAGTGGCAGGCAATGGTGGCAAGTGGTAGGCAATGGTGGCAAGTGGTAGGCAATGGTGGCAAGTGACACAATGATGCTGCATCTGGTGACAGGCAATGTTGGCAAGTGACAGGCTGCATCTGGTGATAGGCAATGGTGGAAAGTGGCAGGTTGCATCTGATGACAGCCAATGGTGGCAAGTGACAGGCTGCATCTGGTGACAGGCAATGGTGGCAAGTGACATGCTGCATCAGGTGACAGGTAATGGGGGCAAGTGGCAGGCAATGGTTGCAAGTGGCAGACTGCATCTGGTGACAGACAAAGGTGGCAAGTGGCAGGCAATGGTGGCAAGTGACATTCTGCATCTGGTGACAGGCAATGGTAGAAAGTGGCAGGCAATGATGGCAAGTGACACGCTGCATCTGGTGATAGGCACTGGTGGCAAGGGGCAGGCAATTGTGGCAAGTGACAGGCTGCATCTGGTGATGGTGACAGGCAATGGTGGCAAGTGGCAGGCAATGGTGGATAGTGACACGCTGACACTGCATCTGATGACAGACAATGGTGGAAAGTGACATGCTGCATCTTATGACAGGCAATTGTGGCAAGTGGCTGGCAATGGTCACAAGTAACATGCTGCATCTGGTGACAGGCAATGGAGGCGAGTGACATGCTGCACCTGGTGACAGGCAAAGGGGGCAAGTGACAGGCAATGGTGGCAAGTGGCAGGCAATGGTGGCAAGTAACACGCTGCATCTTGTGGCAAGCAATGGTGGCAAGTGACAGGCTGCATCTGGTGACAGGTAATGGTGGCAAGTGAAAGGCGGCATCTGGTAAAAGGAAATGGTGGCAAGTGACAGGCTACATCTGGTGACTGACAATGGTGGCAAGTGACATGCTGCATCTGATGACAGGCAATGGTGGCATGTGGGAGGCAATGGTGACAAGTGACAGACTGAAATTTGTGACAGGCAATGGTGGCAAGCGGCAGGCAATGGTGACAAGTGACAGGCTGCATCTGGTGATAGGCAATGGTGGCAAGTGGCAGGCAATGGTGGCAAGTGACAGGCTTCATCTGGTGACAGGAAATTGTGGCAAGTGGCAGGCAATGGCGGCAAGTGACAGGCTGCATCTGATGGCAGTCAATGGTGGCAAGTGACACGCTGCATCTTGTGTCAGGCAATGGTCGCAAGTGACAGGCTGCATCTTGTGGCAGGCAATGGTGGCAAGTGACATGCTGCATCTGGTGGCAGGCAACAGTGGACAGTGGCACGCTGCATTTGGTGACAAGTGACAAGCTTAGGGTTCCCACCAATTCTGCATTATGGTGAGTTGAACTATTTAATTATATATTACAATGTAGTAATAGAAATAATGTGATTCAATCATCCTGACATCATATCAAGCATGATGTCAGGATGATTTAAGTGCTAACACCTCCTTTGAAAGGATTATTTCATTTTCCTTGATCAGTGTTAGAAATGTTGAAGGAGCCAATGGGAGCTGCAGACTTTTACTGCATTCAAGTTCTTTATTTCTTGTTCCCAAATCCCTGCAGAGCTGTGATTAGTTAATGTTGGTAAAATTCAGGATGTGGTTGGCATACTTACAATTTAGGCTTACTGAAACAACTGTAAACTCAAAAGTTTAGAATTACCGGTGATAAGCTGTTGAGCATTGTCCTCAGGTGTTGTGCCATTGACTTGTTGCCATAAAAACATTTGTAAAGGGGAGGAGTTAGTAAGATGACCATGCCCATGTGGGGGGCACCAGAAATATTTTTGCACCCAGGCGTCTCTGACCCTAGGATCGGCCCTGATAAGTGCAATACGTGGTATACGTGGTATACGTGGTATACGTGATAATACATGGAGGGGTATCTCCCATCTTTTGAAATGTAAGAGGACAATGGATTTGATTTACTAAGGGAAAAGTAGACTATTCATTTTTAAGAGAATTTTGCAAAGAGCTTAGTAAAGGAGGTGAAGATCTACTGCCTTCTATTAAACAATCATGTGCATGCAAAGCTGCAGTTTTTTTTTCCTTGCACGTGATTGGGTATTATTTGAAAGAGAAACCTTTCCGCATTTACTAAGTTCTAGGGAAAGTTCACTTCCAAAGTGAACAGCCTGTTTGCCTTTAGTAAATCAACCACAATGACTTTCCTGAGGACTGTCTCTGCAGTGGAAAGTGAAGCTACTGTACAAAAGGTTGAAGCAGGAAGTGTCTAGATAGGGACTATATTAACTAGAGGCAAATAAAGGGGGGGGGGGGCATGGGAACATTGCAAACACAATGAAGCAAAACAAATAGAAAAGCTCTTATGGCAGTACAATGATGGTTAAAAAGAAATAGTACAGTACTGTAAAGTAACGATTTCTAACTTTGATAAAAAGGGGACCCTTCAGTATTTTTAAATTATCCTCACATAAACACAACATTCCTGGTAAATTCTTACTAAGGCATTGTTTACATGGGGCATACACTTGTCTACAGGCCATGTTTATGTGCATGGGGATACACAGGTGTTCCGTGCATCCCTGTGCAGGCAGTTCCATTCATGTCAATTAGGATGCAGTGGCTGCATGGACACAGTCGCTGCTCACAGTCTGACATCCATGTGGGTGCAGATGCACAGCCCCAAACATAAAAAGCATACCTCCTAATTGTCCCAGATCCCACGGGACCTTCCTGGAACTTTAACCAAGTCCCACCGCATCGTGAAGCAGAAGGCTGTAACAAGTCTTGCACTCGGCTCCTCCACTAACTTCACTGGCATGCAACCGGCAGGGAGAGATCCCGGTGTAGCTACAGATTGTCATGCTACACTGGCTACTGCAGTAGTGGCTGGCAAGGGATGGCTTTGTCAGGGAATCTGTGTACCCCGCAGGAGATGTTCAGGGCCGAGACAAGTAGGGGGATGGGGTGTGCCATGCAAGCGTCATATATACTACTGAGTGCCCTGGGTTCAGATTTTCTTCTGTCTTCCAGCAAAGTTTACTCACAGTTCACTGCAGCAGTGCTCCACCAGGTAGCTAGTGGGATCACCTTGGCCTGCACCTCCCATAGCCTCAAGGATGCTGCACACACAGAATGGTCTTGACCTGAGGCTCTGCTGAGCAAAGAGTAAAGCAGGGCAAGGAGGAGATCAAAAGTGGGATTGGAATGCAGAGGTTAGTACAGAAAGTGGGGAGAAAAAGTGAGCCAAGAGGGGATTTGGGGTGTGGAGGTGAGCAGAGAGGGGAGTCTGAGGTGCAAAGGGGAATAGATACAGAGATGAGTAGAAGAAGGGGGCTGCAGAGGTGAGCATGGTAGGGGAGTGGGGTGTGCAGAGGCGAGCAGGGGGTTTGGGGGTCAAACATTGAGCAGGGTGGGCTTTGAGTGTAGAGATGAGCAGAGAGGGTTGGGTACAGCAGTGAGCAGAGAAGGGAACAGGGGTTAGAAGGAAAGATTTGTGGTGCAAGGGGAGGGGGGTTGAGCTCCAGTGGTTAGAAGAGAGGCAATTTGGGATGTACAGGTCAGCAAGGAGTGGTTGGGGTGCAGGGGTGAGAAGACAGGGTGTAGGATGCAGATATAAGAAGAAAGAGGGCTTGCAAAGGTGAGTGTAGAGGTAAGAATAGAGGGACGATTGCGGAACAGAGGTTAGTAAAGGGCTAGGGGTTTGGGGTGCAGTGTTTAGCAGAGAATGGGGTTTTGGATGTAATGGCAAGCAGGTGGAGGTGCAGAGGGTGTTTGGGGAACAGAGGTTAGAATAGAGGGGTGGGGTTTTGATGCATAGGCTAGTGGGGGGTAGGGGGTAACAGTGCAGTTGTGAGCAGAAAGGGGGGTTGAGGTGCAACTTCTCCCCAAGAAATCTTACCTCCAAAGGTAGTACAGGGAGAAGGGCAGTGTATACAGACAGGAGGCAGTATGTACAAGGAGGGGTAGTAGGGTAAAAATGGAGCAGGAGCAGTTATTTAGTCATACCCAATATTTATCATAATTTAACCACACACACTTTTGCCACAGCTCACTATGCAGGCACCGCTGTCTCCCTTATATGTCCCTCATTCTCCAGTCCAAAAGTTAGGAGGTATGTAGAAAGTGTGAGTTCAGGGACATGCACCGGCATCCACATGGATGTCAAATCAAGAGTAGTGGCTGTGTCCATGTAGCTGCTGTACAATTGAAATCAACGGGACTATCTGCATGGGGATGCACAGAACACTTGTAAACACAGCATCACAGGGGTGTATGCTGTAGTATGCCCCATGTGAACAAGGCCTTACTATGTTGTGTTTTTTCATATTTATAGTGTTATTTTTAATATTCTTTACTTTTTTTGAGGGGGGGGGGGTGATTTGGTGAGACATCAGGGGTTTAAACAGGCCCCTGATGTCTCCTTAATAACATAGAGAGACAGAGTCCTCATTCCCTTTCTCTGCAGCCTCATCTGCAAATGTAGATGATTGAATAGAAGGATTTATAAAGAAAAGCATAGTAAACTGTGTTTACTATACTTCAGTATTGAATGAACATAGGAGTGATTGGTACCGATCACGCACTGTGTTCATTTAGCATGACATGTTAACCAGCCCCGCCCCCCCACTCTCCATACTGAAACCGATCTCCCACCCCAGCAAAGGCTGCGGGGGGATGTCAGAGCATAGGTGGGGGGTCAAATCAGCTGGGGGATCTTTTTGCAGAGTTAGGTTCCCCTGTGGATTCCCTGCAGGACCCAGAGCTGGCGGGAGAGGAGGAGAAGTTGGCAGCTGCAGGGATCAGTGCTGAGTGGTGGAGGGTCGAGTTATTGGCAGTGGTATACCATGTAGAGTGCGGGGCCAAGCAAACCTCCTCCTGACCATTCTGTGTCCCCAGGCTGTGTGTGCAGTGCAGGAATCTCACAGCATGATGGTCAGGAGGAGAGCAGCTTGGGGGATGCCATGAAAATCTGAAAGGGGGGCAGCCCAATCCAGCACCCCCTAGAACTGGCCTTGTGGGATAGTGCCATTTAAAACATAGCTGTAAGTACTAGGAGATGAAGCTTGAACAAAATTTCTGAAATATTGAAAGAAAACTAAGCATTTTATATAATGAGTATAAGATATTTCACTGTATTACTGAATACAATATTGCTCTATAAATAAATTATAACTGGTGTAGCCCTAATGGATGACAAACAAATATGCAATTAAACTATTTGCAGAGTTTTCCCCACAGTATGTATCCTAAATTGTCATTCAGTGATTTACTCAGAAGACGTCATTCTGGGGAAAGATATTAAGAATGAATGCTGCAGCTAAAAGACTTTACTTTCATCTAGACCGAAATGAAGCGAGAACAGAGTCATATGGATAGATTGAGAATAGCCCAGAGGCTGTAAACAGTGAGATGGGTTATTCATATTATTCATACCCTGTAAGAGAGGGTGGTTGTACTTTACCTTTTTTTTAGCACTGACATCAGCTTTCTGGTTGTATGTTAAAGCTGAACTCCTAGCAAGAGGCTGCATAAATAGTTGCCAACATATATGTTTTTATATGCCAAAGGATTTATAATGTTATTCAGACAGTATTGTGTTTTAAGAATCCCTGCCACACAGCACAGCCAGGCCTTATGGGGCGTACACACGGTCGGACTTTTTGGCTACAAAAGTCTGACGGATGCCGACAGACCAAATCCGGCAGACAATCCGATCGTGTGTGGGTATCCCCGGACTTTCAGCTGACTTTTCCAGTCACAAATCTGACTTTAGATTTGGAGCATGCTTCAAATCTTTATGTTGTAACTCCGCCGGACCCAGAAATCCGCTCGTTTGTATGCTAGTCCGACGGACAAAAACCCACGCTAGGGCAGCTATTGGCTACTGGCTATCAACTTCCTTATTTTAGTCCGGTGTACGTCATCAAGTACGAATCCGTCTGACTTTTGTGTGATCGTATGTAGGCAAGTCCGTTCATTAGAAAGTCCACCGCAAGTCTGCCAAAAGTCAGTCGAAAGTACACACGGTTTGACCGTGTGTACGCCCCATTATACTGCATGTGTCCCTCTGCAGACTGTAGAGCAGCTAACCAATAGCCTGGTTCAAGGTTTACCCCAGAATGACTGGTCAAAGAAGTAGTGGAATATTTTATGATTGTAGAATAAAGTACTTATTTTTACTTGATTAGCATGGCTGAATGTACTGCGATAATGTATCCTATTGTACTTTAATGCCGATCTTCAGAGGAAATGATAACAACATAGTCATAGTTAGGATTGTAGATCTTGGAAACCTTAAAGTGATACTAAACACACACACTGTTTACATTACATTGTCCCTTCTATTTCTGTATATGGATGAAAGAACTGTAATTATTTTAATAAAAAAAAATGTAAGTACCTTTTTCCTAATCAATATACAGCTGTCACATGACCCAGATCTTTCCCAGCCTGTGTGCAGGGAAACATAGGCAGGAAGAGCTTCTAGTCCTCTGCTGCTGGTCAAAATAAAAAAAAAATCAGCCTTTAATATACAGAGTAAAAATAAATAACTAGTATCAATAAACTGTTTTAAATCATCATACACATATATATTTAATTGTTATTATTTTATGGAAATAACAAGGTGTGGGTGGATTTCTGCCAGTCACAGGCTATGTCATGCCCCTCCAGCCTATGTCTTAGAATAAGAGGGAGGTGAAGCATCCATTAATCTACATATAATATCCCACCCCCATTGTGTTTAGCTGGTTAGTGGGCATGGAGGAGGGTGGGAGTGGGCTGTCATTTACCACTGTGTATACGCCCACATGTGTGACTCTATAGTCACATGGGCTGCTCAGGTGTGACAGGGAGTAAATGCTCAGCATAGAAACTCACTGAAAACTGAGCATGTGCAGAGTTGCCACCACAGTTGCAAGATCCCTAGCTGAATTGGGCACATGAGAGGAAGGTGGAAATAGAGAGTAGCGGGATCAACCAGAATTTTTGCAGAATTAAGAAAACAAATCTCATAGTGACTGAGTGAGTATGAACAGAATGTAATACAACATTTAACCACTTCAATACCGCCCATTGTCATATGACATCCATAGATGGGATCTCCCATCCTGGGCGGCCATCATTTGACGTCCTCGGCTTCCTGGGATTATAGGGGGCGCGCGCACCCACTGTGTCACCCAGGAGCTGATGAGCATGCCTGGTGCACGTGATGTCCGCCGGGCACTCGCGAACACTCGTGGTAGAGCAGGAACGTGGATCTGTGTTGGATCTGTGTGTGTAAACACACAGATCCACATCCTGTCGGGGAGAGGAGACAGATGGTGTGTTTCTAGTATATAGGAACCCCGATCGGTCTCCTCCCCTAGTCAGTCCTATCCCCCCACAGTTAGAATCACTCCCTAGGTAACACATTTAACCCCTTGATTGCCCCCTAGTGTTAACTCCTTTCCTGCCAGTGACATTTATACAGTAATCAGTGCATATTTATAGCACTAATCAGTGCATATTTATAGCACTGATCGCTGAATAAATGTCAATAGTCACAAAATAGTGTCACAAGTGTCCGATATGTCTGCCGCAATGTCACAGTCATGATAAAAATCGCAGATCGCCACAATTACTAGTAAAAAAAAATATTCAAGAACTGTTTGTTGGGACTTTAACCCCTTCCCGCCGACCGTACGCAGATATGCGTACTCGGCTTTCCGGGGTTATACCGGGATGATGCCCGCAGCTGCAGGCATCATCCCGGTACCGTTGTTTACAGCGGCGATCGGCTACTCATGTATAACAACCAATGTGGCTAAAAGCCGCTCGGCTGTTATACCGGAGGAGCGGGAGGGGACGTCCCCCCCCTCCCGCCGCCTCCCGCCGCCTCCCGCCGCCTCCCGCCGCTGTTACCGGGCCTCCCGTGCGATCGGGAGGCCCGGTGTCCGTTCGGCTGCCTTCGGCGGCTGGGGGCGGGCTGGAATGAAGCTGCGAGCGGCTTCATTCCAGTCTTCTTGTTGTAAACGTGGAAGCGACGTCATGACGTCACTTCCCGTTTACTCGGCTGCCAATGGCGCCGAATTTAAAAAAGTACACAGTATTCAGAATCGCCGTTTTCAGCGATCTGAATACTTTGAAGTGTAAAGGAGGGATGGGGGGTCTTTTAGACCCCCCATCCCTCCATAAAGAGTACCTGTCACCACATATTACTGTCACAAGGGATGTTTACATTGCTTGTGACAGCAATAAAAGTAAAAAAAAAAAAAAAAAAATTTAAACACAATTTATAAAGTAAAAAAATAAATAAAATAAATAAAAAAAAAAAAAAAAAATTTAAAGTGCCCCTGTCCTCGCGAGCTCGCGCAGCGAAGAAAACGCATACGGAAGTCGCGCCCGCATATGTAAACGGTGTTCAAACCACACATGTGAGGTATTGCCGCGATTGTCAGAGCGAGAGCAATAATCCTAGCCCTAGACCTCCTCTGTAGCTCAAACCTGGTAACCGTAAAAAATGTTTAAAGCGTCGCCTATGGAAATTCAAAGGTACCGTAGTTCGTCGCCATTCCACGAGTGCGTGCAATTATAAAGGGTGACATGTTTGGTATCTATTTACTCGGCATAACATCATCTTTCACATTATACAAAAAAATTGGGGTAACTTTACTGTTTGGATTTTTTAAAATTCATGAAAGTGTCACTTTTCCAAAAATTTGCGTTTAAAACACCGCTGCACAAATACAGTGTGATAAAAAATATTGCAACAATCGCCATTTTATTCTCTAGATTCTCTGCTAAAAAATATATATATATAATGTTTGGGGGTTCTAAGTAATTTTCTAGCAAAAAATACGGATTTTAACTTGTAAACACCAAATTTCAAAAATAGGCTTAGTCATGAAAGGGATTTATGGGGACGTTCAACTCCCCTTCTCCATCCTGATTTTGGTACAAAAAAAGAGAGGTAGAACGTAGGGCGGGACTTTGAGTGAGGCACAGGGAAGCAGTAGATATGGGCAAAAGACAAATTTAATTTTAAAAAGTTAACACATTTCCACATGGCATTACACAAGGTCAATATAAATACTTAATATTGTATCACAATAAGCGGTCCAACATGGACTCGTTTGCAAATATGTAATAAATGGAAAACACAATGGTGTATAACATATAATATACAAAGATACCAATGTTTACAGATGGTGGGTCACATATGGGGGTGATGGTGATGAGAGGGAGAAGAGGATGCAGATGGGACAGGCTGCCCCAATTGCGAGGGAGGATCTGTGAAAAACAAACTGAATCAAAAGGTGATAGATAACAAAATATTGTAAGTAAGCCAGGAAAGATAAAGAAAAAGAAGGAAAAAGGGACTGTGTGAAAAGTGAACAAAAATAATTACCTGCTAAAAAGGTGAATGAGGCAGGGACACCATAGGTGAGTATCAACCAGGAGAAGAAGAGTGAAGAAAGACAGAATGTGAAGCCCAAGATCTAGGGGAGGCCAAGGCAGGGAGTGCCACCGTTCATGAGCCCCCAACATCATGTAACAAGCGAGCTATGGGGGGCAAGGGAGGCGCCATGGGGAGACCGCCGGTATGACCAAGCGGCTCACCCAGATGCATCATATCAAGCCCTTCGAGCGCAGGAGATGGAGAGCAGGCATGCCGGGTAGGAGCGCGCCACGAGGACGCCAGATATCCGGCATGGAGGCATGACGTTGACACACAGTGGAGGAAGCCCAACCCACCCGCGTCAGATCAAGTGGGAGGGGCCAACACCAGTGCGCGTCACGGCTCTGGGATGTAGCAGAAGGACATGGCCAAAGCAAATCACGGCCAGTGGCGCCAAAGCATACACATGCACGCATGGTCTATTTGAAAAAGATGAAATGTAAACTAGTATATCAGTATATAAATCAAAACATGGACAGATGTAAAATAAGAAAAGGAAGAGGGGACAAAAATATAATTACATAATTTTGAAAGTTACCAATACATTGAAGTAAAGGAATAAAAATTATTGATGTGACAGTGTGCCTCCATCCCTAATTTGTTGATAAGATTCAAGGAGAACTGTTTGTTGGGACTTTAAATGAGGATTCATGGGGTCGTTCAACTCCCCTCCTCCATCCCGATTTTGGTACAAAAAAAGAGAGGTAGAACGTAGGGCGGGACTTTGAGTGAGGCACAGGGAAGCAGTAGATATGAGCAAAAGACAAATTTAATTGTAAAAAGTTAATACATTTCCACATGGCATTACACAAGGTCAATATAAATACTTAATATTGTATCACAATAAGCGGTCCAACATGGACTTGTTTACAAATATGTAATAAATGGAAAGCACAATGGCATATAACATATTATATACAAAGATAACAATGTTTACAGAGTATAGTGGAGAAGAACACAAGAGCACAAATAAAGTGGAACATCCATACATAGTTAATGGTTAGGTACACCTTTCGGTAGTTGTAAGATCTACGCGTTTTGGGACCTTTATGTCACTCTTCAGGAGCAAAACCTCAAGGGTCACCTACAAATATGAAAAGACCACATTTGGAAACAGTTCAGAAAAAGAGGTGGGCAAATGTAAAACATGTCCCATCACATATATACACCTGACCCACCAACTTACATGCATGTATGCGCGATGGCGACACCGCCAAGAAAGCCAGGTCGGCCAGGAATACCACCCCCGGAGCCAAGGGGGCCCTTCCTGGCAACACACAACCAGCCCAAAGCAACGCCTCAGGTGGGTCACATATGGGGGTGATGGTGATCAGAGGGAGAAGAGGATGCAGATGGGACAGGCTGCCCCAATTGCGAGGGAATGTCTGTGAAAAACAAAGTGAATCAAAAGGTGATAGATAACAAAAATATTGTAAGTGAGCCAGGAAAGATAAAGAAAAAGAAGGAGAAAGGGACAGTGTGAAAAGTGAACAAAGATAATTACCTGCTAAAAAGGTGAATGAGGCAAGGACACCATAGGTGAGTATCAACCAGGAGAAGAAAAGTGAAGAAAGACAGAATGTGAAGCCCAAGATCAAGGGGAGGCCAAGGCAGGGAGTGCCACCTTTCATGAGCCCCCAACGCCATGTACCAGTGAGCTATGGGGGGCAAGGGAGGCGCCATGGGGAGACCGCCGGTACGACCAAGAGGCTCACCTGGATGCATCATATCAAGCCCCTCGAGCGCAGGAGATGGAGAGCAGGCATGCCGGGTAGGAGAGCCCCACGAGGACGCCAGATATCCGGCATGGAGGCATGACGTCGACGCGCAGTGGAGGAAGCCCAACCCACCCTCGTCAGATCAAGTGGGAGGAGCCAACGCCAGTGCGCGTCGCGGCTCTGGGACGTAGCAGAAGGACACAGCCAAGGCAAATCACGCCCAGTGGCGCAAAAGCGTACACATGCACGCATGGTCTATTTGAAAAAGATGAAATGTAAACTAGTATATCAGTATATAAATCAAAACATGGACGGATGTAAAATAAGAAAAGGAAGAGGGGACAAAAATATAATTACATAATTTTGAAAGTTACCAATACATTGAAGTAAAGGAATAAAAATTATTGATGCGACAGTGTGCCTCCATCCCTAATTTGTTGATAAGATTCAAGGAGAACTTTTTGTTGGGACTTTAAATGAGGATTTATGGGGTCGTTCAACTCCTCTCCTCCATCCCGATTTTGGTACAAAAAAAGAGAGGTAGAACGTAGGGCGGGACTTTGAGTGAGGCACAGGGAAGCAGTAAATATGGGCAAAAGACAAATTTAATTGTAAAAAGTTAATACATTTCCACATGGCTTTACACAGGGTCAATATAAATACTTAATATTGTATCACAATAAGCAGTCCAACATGGACTTGTTTGCAAATATGTAATAAATGGAAAGCACAATGGCGTATAACATTTAATATACAAAGATATACAAAGATACCAATGTTTACAGAGTATAGAGGAGAAGGGATGGAGGCACACTGTTGCATCAATAATTTTTATTCCTTTCAATGCATTGGTAACTTTCAAAATTATGTAATTATATTTTTCTCCCCTCTTCCTTTTCTTATTTTACATCCATCCATGTTTTGATTTATATACTGATATACTAGTTTACATTTCATCTTTTTCAAATAGACCATGTGTGCATGTGTACGCTTTGGTGCCACTGGCCGTGATTTGCTTTGGCCTTGTCGTTCTGCTACGTCCCGGAGCCGCGACGTGCTCTGGCGTTGGCCCCTCCCACTTGATCTGACGCGGGTGGGTTGGGCTTTCTCCACTGCGCATCGACGTCATGCCTCCGTGCCGGATATCTGGCGTTCTCGTGGTGCACTCCTACCCGGCATGCCTGCTCTCCATCTCCTGCGCTCGAGGGGCTTCATATGACACATCCGGGTGAGCCGCTTGGTCGTACTGGCGGTCTCCCCATGGCCCCTCCCTTGCCCCCCATAGCTCGCTGGTACATGACGTTGGGGGCTCATGAACAGTGGCACTCCCTGCCTTGGCCTCCCCTTGATCTTGGGCTTCACATTCTGTCTTTCTTCACTCTTCTTCTCCTGGTTGATACTCACCTATGGTGTCCTTGCCTCATTCACCTTTTTAGCAGGTAATTATCTTTGCTCACTTTTCACACTGTCCCTTTCTCCTTCTTTTTCTTTATCTTTCCTGGCTCACTTACAATATTTTTGTTATCTATCACCTTTTGATTCACTTTGTTTTTCACAGACATTCCCTCGCAATTGGGGCAGCCTGTCCCATCTGCATCCTCTTCTCCCTCTCATCACCATCACCCCCATATGTGACCCACCTGGGGCATTGCTTTGAGCTGGTTGTGTTTCGCCAGGAAGGGCCCCCTCGGCTCCGGGGGTGGTATTACTGGCCTACCTGGCTTTCTTGGCGGTATCACCATTGCACCATTGTGCATACATGCAAGTGAGTTGGTGGGCCAGGTGTATATATGTGATGGCACATGTTTTACTGAACTGTTTCCAAATGTGGTCTTTTCATATTCGTTGGTGACCCTTGAGGTCTTGCTCCTGAAGAGTGACATAAAGGTCCCGAAACGCGTAGAGCTTACAACTACCGAAAGGTGTACCTAACCATTAACTATGTATGGATCTTCCATTTTATTTGTGCTCTTGTGTTCTTCTCCTCTATACTCTGTAAACATTGGTATCTTTGTATATTATATGTTATACGCCATTGTGCTTTCCATTTATTACATATTTGCAAACAAGTCCATGTTGGATCGCTTATTGTGATACAATATTAAGTATTAAGTATTAAGTATTTATATTGACCTTGTGTAATGCCATGTGGAAATGTATTAACTTTTTACAATTAAATTTGTCTTTTGTCCATATCTACTGCTTCTGTGTGCCTCACTCAAAGTCCCGCCCTACGTTCTACCTCTCTTTTTTTGTAGTAAAAAAAAAAAATAATGATAAAAATGCCATAAATCTATCCCCTATTTTGTAGGCGCTATAACTTTTGCGCAAACCAATCAATATACGCTTATTGCGATTTTCTTTTAAATATGTAGAAGAATACATATCGGCCTAAACTGAGGAAAAAAAAATATATATTTTTTTAAATTGGGATATTTATTATAGCTAAAGTAAAAACATATTGGGGGTTATTTACTAAAGGAAAATCCACTTTGCACTGCAAGTGCACTTGAAAGTGCACTAAAAGTGCACTTGGAAGTAAAGTCGCTGTAGATCCGAGGGGGACATGCAAGGAAAATAAAAAACAGCATTTTAGCTTGCACATGATTGGATGATAAAATAAGTAGAGCTTCCACTCATTTCAGATCTACCCCTTAGATTTAGAGCGACTGCACTTCCAAGTGCACTTGCAGTGCAAAGTGGATTTGCCTTTCGTAAATAACCCCAAACATGCCATTCTCTTTTTGTTTATAACACAAAAAATTAAAACCACAGAGGTGATCAAATACCACCAAAAGAAACCTCTATTTGTGGGGAAAAAAATGATAACATTTTCATTTGGGTACAGTGTTGCATGACCGTGCAATTGTTATTAAAAATGTTGCAGCGCTGAAAGCTGAAAATTGGCCTGGGCAGGAAGGGGGTGAAAATGCCCTGTATTGAAGTGATTAATGATAGTTTTTTTTATGATGTGGGTTTAGTGACACTTTAACTGATCTGCGTTGGTAAAGAAAACATATTTTGTAGTATGCAAAAAGGTATGCAATGGATTGCATTTTTTTACAGCTGCTTGAGAACATTTTCACAACAGCCATTTGTTCCACTAGGAGATCCTCTTGCTGTTCCTTTCCATAACAAAATAACAGGAGATGTCATGATGACAGGATAGACTTATATATCCTTTTACAAGAACCTGTGATCAGTTTACACTTATAGCACCGGAAAAAAAACTACCCAAATGGCAAGAGATAGCAAGAGATGACATGACCATTTATTGAGCAATGCAGGCTGTACAAACTTCTGCAATAGAGGACGGAATGGGTAAGGGACATTGAGAGGACCAAAAACTCCCTCTTCTCTTTTCAAGGTGCTGTTGGAAATTGAAGTCACAATTTGCCATTAACAGTTATACCTAATCTAACTACAATTAATTAATCCTGATGTGCATTATATATTAGAAAAAATAAGAATATTTCTATTACTGCAGTGACACAATTCACCTTTGGGAGCATGCTTCATGTTACACCCATATTTAGGTTGTATCTTGTAACATGTTCCAGCACCCCACCACCCCACAAACCCCCATATACAGTATCTCACAAAAATGAGTACACCCCTCACATTTTTATAAATATTTTATTATATGTTTTCATGTGACAACACAGAAGAAATGACACTTTGTTACAATGTAAAGTAGTGAGTGTACAGCTTGTATAACAGTGTAAATTTGCTGTCCCCTCAAAATAACTCAGCATGCAGCCATTCATTTCTAAACCGCTGGCAACAAAAGTGAGTACACCCCTAAGTGAAAATGTCCAAATTGGGCCTAAAGTGTCAATATTTTGTGTGGTCACCATTATTTTCCAGCACTGCCTTAACCCTCTTGAGCATGGAGTTCACCAGAGCTTCACAGGTTGCCACTGGAGTCCTCTTCCACTCCTCCATGATGACATCACAGAGCTGGTGGATATTAGAGACCTTGCTCTCCTCCACCTTCCATTTGAGGATCCCCCACAGTTGCGCAATAGGGTATAGGTCTGGAGACATGCTTGGCCAGTCCATCACCTTTACCCTCACCTTCTTTAGCAAGGCAGAGGCACAATGGCTGTGTGCTGCATTTTGGAGGTGTGTTTGGGAACGTTATCCTGTTGGAATACTGCCCTGCAGCCCAGTCTCCCAAAGAGGGGATCATGCTCTGATTCAGTATATCACAGTACATGTTGGCATTCATGGTTCCCTCAATAAACTGTAGCTCCCCAGTGTCGGCAGCACTCATGCAGCCCCAGACCATGACACTCCCACCACCATGCTTGACTGTAAGCAAGACACACTTGTCTTTGTACTCCGGGTCCTCACCTGGTTGCCACCACACACGCTTGACACCATCTGAACCAAATACATTTATCTTGGTCTCATCAGACCACAGGAAATAGTTCCAGTAATCCATGTCCTTAGTCTGCTTGGCTTCAGCAAACTTTTAGGCTTGCAGGCTTTCTTGTGCATCATCTTTAGATGAGGCTTCTTTCTGGGATGGCAGCCATGCAGACCAATTTGCAGTGTGCGGCATATGGTCTGAGCACTGACAGGCTGACCCCCCCACCCCTTCAACCTCTGGTGCAATGCTGGCAGGATTCATATGTCTTTCTCCCAAAGACAACCTCTGCATATGACGCTGAGCATATGCACTCAAACCCTTTGGTTGATCATGACGAGGCCTGTTCTGAGTGGAACCTGTCCTGTTAAACTGCTGTATGGTCCTGGCCACCGTGCTGCAGTTTAGTTTCAGGGTCTTGGCAATCTTCTTATAGCCTAGGCCATCTTTATGTAGAGCAACAATTCTTTTTTTCAGATCCTCAGAGAGTTCTTTGCCATGAGGTGCCATGTTGTAGTTCCAGTGACCATGGCTAATGGCTAATTGGGCCCAATTTGGAAAATTTCACTTAGGGGTGTACTCATTTTTGTTGCCATGTAGACATTAATGGCTGTGTTGAGTTATTTTGAGGGGACAGAAAATGTTCACTGTTATACAAGCTGTACACTCACTACTTTACATTGTAGCAAAGTGTAATTTCTTCAGTGTTGTCACATGACAAGATATAATAAAATATTTACAAAAAATTGGAGGGGTGTACTCACTTTTGTGAGATACTGTATCTCCCCAATCCTCTCTCTGTGACAGCAGTGGGGGTTCTTCTCCTCGCGCCTGCTGTGACAATTTAAAAACAGTGTGGCTGTGCAGGGCTCTGCTCACTCAGCCATGTCATTCGTTCACAGAGTTCTATGAATGAATGAACTAAAACTACTGTCTTTCATTGCGGCAGATGGCTTGTAGTTCTCAATTAAGTGTGGAGGCGCTTATGAGTGCTCTTGTAGTTCATTGATCTTCCTGCTATTCAGTAACTGTCTGTCCTTATGGTACTAGGAGACACCTATACTGAGAGTCTGCAGGAGCCTGGCACTGCACCCATGATCTACTGATTTCCAGGCTCCTGTGGAAAAAAATGAAGGATTCTTGCAGCTGCTCACTGACACCAATTAGCTATAAACCTGTTTTCAAATTGGAATGTGATTGGGTATACAGAAAGCAGGAAGAAAGATGTTATATGGACCGGTCTTTAAGAAATATAATCCAATTTCTGAGATTCTCTCTGCATCCTAATTGCGGTGGTTTACACATCATTCCATTTAAAATTCTATTTGGGTAACTTTCCTACTTTACCAAAGTTGCTGTGTTTCTTGAATATCATTAGTGACTCACTGATTGATTTCATTTGTTGCTTGAAATTGCTGTTTAATATATGTGTAAAGTAGGTCTAATGATACTGTACAATTTCTCATTAAACTGAATAGAATTTTTAGCTTAAGATTTATGATAACTGTGTCTTACTATACAAAATAATACACAACCTTTCATCCAGAAAACTTGTTGTTCATTGGAAATTAACAAAACAATCAGCACTGTGTTCTGCTTAGTGTTTAGTAATGTATGCATGTAACAGACTCTACCTTGACACAATCACCAATCAGAAACCACAGAACATGTCTATGGTTTATCATTTCACACATACAGTACAATATATTGTGATGATTTGGTTTTTCTTAGCTCATTGGTAGCGCCAAACAGTGAGTCCACTCCACTCCAAAAGTCCGCTTTTATTGAAAACAAAGCAAAGGTTCAAAAGTAGTTTCCCTCACAGGGGTTCTCACCACCATCAATGTGATAACCAAACAGTACTCAGCTTAGGCTTCCTGCCTTGGTCCTCCAGACCATCAAACACACAGTCCCTGTGATTGTGCACAACACACTGTATTTCAACCAGCTCTGACTGTTTCTCCTGCAGCTCCCTGCTGGTACATCCTCACAGGCTCAGCCTTTCACTGTCCCAGCGTGGACAGTATGGAGTAACGTGTTCCACACAGTTCCTTTTCACTGATCCCCTCAGGAGGGT